>NW_026607244.1:0-161413 GCF_029890125.1 Rhinichthys klamathensis goyatoka | reverse complement strand
TCTGCCTTTGTTTAGCCGCGCGTCAATATGAAGTTACGGTGCTGGCGTTCTATCAAATAATGCTACCTTTCAGATTGTATGGTGTTCTGCCTTTGTTTTGCTCTCCATTAAAATTGAAATTACGATGTAGCCGGTGTACTTTGTACAGCTGCCATCAGTCCCTGTAACTTCTGATGTCCTCAGAGCTTTGTCCAGCACAAATGCGGTCAGAACATTTAGTATGGTCTGAACCCGCTCCATCGACAAACGTGCGATAGGCTATCCATTGCGAATGATATATGCAGAGTTGACAGAAAAAATGTTACACACGCCGTAGCAGGTGAATACAACAAAGAACTAAAGCCCCGCCTCACCCAGATCGGGTACCGGACCTGGTTGAAACAATCATGCATCTAGCTGGCAGAGTGCCAAAACTTCGCCGGCGCCTTCAGCTCCGCCCTGAACACAGTCGGGCCGACGCGGGACTAATATGTCACAGGGAGTGATGATAATGAAGCAACAACGGTATATTGGTGCATACAACATAATGAAGCAAGAATTGCTGGTGCATTCAACATCAGACAAGCTGTTACAAGTGGGTTGTACCTACAATCACACTGTCCGGAATAAATCCGCGGGACGACCGAAGTGCACGTTACAATAATAGGGCAGACAGAAACCACCGCTACTGAAAAGACGCAGAACACAGAAGGTTGTGCTATAAATGCATTAGTCGTCTAGGTAGTCCAGAGCGCGCTCCCCACCGAGTCTCAAGATGGAAAGCACTGCGTTCGTACTTCGTACTTTTCGTGAACGTACGAGGAGCATGACACCTTCGAACACGAATATACTATAAACGAGTCCCCGGGTCGAATGTGCGCGAGGACCTGTTTTATCGTGATCATTTTGAACGTGCGTTTATCAAGTCTTATGCCACTCGGTACCAATTGAGGATCTTACCACTATGGAGGTATTTTGCCATGTCTCATGTATTAATAATGCCACCAGAATGCAACCAAAGCACAGGGTAGCAATAAGTAGATGTCTATAAGTGTAAATCATACAAAATAAATGCCAAGATCACTAGATTTTATACAGGTGTTACTATAATCATTTTGTTAATGGTGATCAGCAACCAAATATTGATAATGTGGAAGTTACTGCCTTTTGCCTTGGCATGACTTCTCACTTTTTGCTGACAATGCAAAGGCAGAGTGTACAGTAACTTTAAAATAGTGGTCAAAAGTCAAGTTTGAGCTCAAGATTTTTTTATGTAGATAATTTTCATTACTAAAACATCTAATTGCCAGATTTAAAGTGTCCTACCTATAATTAATTTGGAGGGACAACTGAAAGTCATTTTTCTCAGTTCCACACTGAGTTAAGGTCTTTCTCATTATTTTTTTTATTTTGTAATATTTTGTAACTATTGATGTAATATTAACCCTTACTAGACAGAAATTACTAAATGTTATTTTAAGGCTATCGTTGTTATCATAGAAATTTTTGTATAAAGTGATAAAAGCCAAAATGGTCAATAAATTAGAAGTTAAGATTTTGCCTTTGTATGACCCATTATTGTTTTGCAGATAATGCAAAGGCAGAATACAGTAACTTCCGAATAAGGGTCAAAGGTCAAGTTTGAGCTAATTTTTTTTTAATGTAGATAAATATATTCATTATGACAACTACTTGGCAAATTTTCATTGTCCTACCTATCATACAATTGGCTGGACAACAAAAAAACTTTAAAGTCATTTTTCTCAGTTTCACACTCTGGTGAGTTAAGGTCTTTTGCCTTTGTAGGGCAGCACACTCCTTACCAGTTGGTGGCAGTAATGCACCATTTCATTGTGTGCCAACCGCCAAAAAACTCTAATAGAAGAAGAAGGGGGGAGAACTTTAGTTTTGGACTTTGCTTTGGTGTTTGCTTGCGTTGTATTTTGTTGTTTTTTGCATTTACATTTCAACTTCAACATTGCATTACACTTTCAACCATGCACCTTGCTTTACACACTGATCTTGCTGATGAATACAGGAGTACTCTTTTTTTCTTTAATTGTTTTCATTGTATTATTTATTCTTGTCTTATCATTTGTAGTTAAATAAACATTATTTTTGAGCTTATAATTGGGTTTGCGTGTGTCCCTTGTTTTTGTTGCTTCCCTTGAGCCAAGGGTCGTAACAAATTGGGGGCTCGTCCTTGCTTAGGTTATTTGATTGCGTTACATTTTTGGATGCTTAGTTTGATAATTGATTATTTGTTGGACACACGAAAATGTTTTTGTGCCAAAGTCAATTTGTTCACCGTGTGAAATCACCAGTTGGTAAGTAAATGTGCAATACTGTTTTTTGAATGTGAGTTTTCTCTGATAGGTATAGCGGCATGTTTCTTTTGAGACGTGTCGGATTTGTTATTTTTGTGTAGTGTTGCGGTGAAAGTGGGTAGAAGTAATTATCTCGGGAGCACATCCGTGGTGTTGAAGGCGTCACTGGTTTGACCAGTTGCGTTTTTCACCCAGCGGGCTACAGTGCATAAATACCCCCCACCGGTAATTGCAAGAAGACTAGGGTTGAGTTAGGTAGAGAAGTACTGGGAAGGTAGGTAGAGGGAAAACTCTCGTTATTTGATTGCACTGTGTTGATTAAACATGTTCTGGTGATTTTAGCATGGCTGATATTGATGAGTGTGTTAGTTCACCTTCTCATGCATTTTTGAACAGGTGTACTAAAGAGCAATTATTAAGCATTGCTGAACGTTATGAAATTGTGATTAAAGATAAAAGGCTCAAAGAAAATGTTAAAGTAGCTTTGAAAATTGGGTTCATTGAAAAAGGTTTCTTAGACACCGAGATGGAGGAATATGTACCAGTTGCATCTGAATTAAAAAGTAATTTGTCTTTTGAACAGCAAAAAGAGCTGCTACTTTTAAAGATGGACCATGAGAAGATAAAACTGCGTTCTGAACAAGGTAAAATGGAATTAGAGAAGGCAAAGTTGGATTTGGAGTTTCTCAAGCTCAACCTAATGAAAGAAGGTAAGCTTTCTAGTTCTGGTCAGGAACAGAGTGTTTTTTTTCAATCCAGTTACAAACAAACTTAGAATTTGTGCGTGATCTGAGAAAACCACTTTTGTTGATTGGCATGCTCGTGATGTTCAGTGTATATAAAGTCTCCGTCTAACTCTAACCGTGTTTTCACAGGAAATTTTGACCCAAGCAAGATTTGCAAAATGTCATGAGAAAGGACATTGGAAAGCAGATTGTCCTGTCCTTAAAAATAAATCCAAACATAATGCACAAAGTTCACATGCTAAGCCTTCTGCTCTTGCGGCACCAGTCCTGTCTTCAGGGAGTGAAATTGTTGAATCTTGATGTTGATTTCTCTTCTTACTCGCCTTTTATTACAGAGGGGCATGTATCCCTGGTTGGAGAGAAAGAGGAAATCCCTGTTAAAATCTTGCGGTATACTGGCGCAATGGATTCATTTATCTTGGAGTCAGTATTGCCTTTTTCCTCACAGTCTCATACTGGTGAAAGTGTGTTAATTCGTGGAATAGGACTGAACACTCTGTCTGTGCCTCTTCATATCGTAAGGCTTCTGTCTGATTTGATTCAAGGTGAGGTTGTAGTGGGAGTACGACCAGCCTTCCCAGTTGAGGGGGGTCCATATTATTTTAGGAAATGGACTGGTAGGTGAACGTGTGTGGGCTGATACAGTGTTTCCCATAGTGATCACTGATAATAAAATTGAAACTGAACTGAGTTCTTTGTGTCAGGATTCAGCGTGTGTCATGACTCGTACAATGAAATGTGCCAATAAGGAAGTATGTGATCAAAAAGATTAAATCTGATAAAGTCTGCACAAAGTTGTTTATGCCTGATTTTTCTGCCTTGTCTTTTCCTGTTTCTGCAGAGGAATTAGGAAAAGAACAGCGGACTGACTCCTCTTTGGATGAACTCTTCCAGAGTGCTGTTATTCCAGTAGAAGAGTGTAACATTTCCCGTGGATATTTCACTCACAATGGAGTGTTGTTGAGTCCTCACAAAAATTTTGTTGGGGATCCTGTTTTCCAGGTTGTTGTTCCTACTAAATTTCAACAAATGATGATCGAAATTGCGCATGATCAATCAGGTCACCAGGGGGTGCGTAATACTTATGATCGCCTGTTGCGATATTTCTTTTGGCTGCGTTTAAAACGAGACCTCTCTGCTTATATTAAGAGATGCAAAACCTGCCAATTAACGAGTAAACCGAACCAGGTGTTGAAACCTGCTCCGCTGAAACCAATTCAGGCTACTGGGGAACCTTTCGAGCATCTTATTGTCGATTGTGTAGGGCCACTTCCCCATTCAAAATTTGGTAGCAGTTATTTATTCACTGTGATGTGTTTGAACACACGTTTTCCTGCGGCATATCCACTACGTACCATTACGTCTCGTTCTATTGTGAAAGCGTTAACCCAGTTTATATCTGTTTTTGGAATTCCAAAAATCATCCAAAGTGATCAAGGTTCAAATCTCACTTCGCATCTCTTCAAGCAGGTGTTAAAACAGCTGCACATTAAGCATAATCAATCTACGGCGTATCATGCACAAAGTCAGGGTGCATTGGAGAGATTCCACCAGACGTTAAAGTCACTTCTCCGTGCGTACTGTGTGCAGCTGGATAGAGATTGGGAAGAGGGTTTGCCATGGATGATGTTAGCTGCACGTGAAGTAGTGCAGGAAAGTACGGGTTTCAGCCCTAACGACTTGGTCTTTGGCCATAATGTTCGTGGACTGTTGTCTGTATTTCAGCAGGTTGGTAAAGCTGTAGAGTGTCCTAAAAACTTTGCGTCATATGTTTTAGGGTTTAAAAACCGACTCATCCAGGCTAGAGAACTAGCTAAATTAAATCTGGGAAAACATCAGGAAAACATGAAGCAATTGTATGACCGTACGGTTGAACATCGAGTGTTTGTACCAGGCGATCAAGTTCTTGTCTTACGGCCTATTGTATCTTCTCCTTTTGAAGTCAAATTTGATGGCCCATTTGTTGTACAACAAAAATTGACTGATGAAAATTATGACGTCTCAATGCCATCGCGGAAAAAGTCAGTTAAACGGTGCCATGTAAATCTATTAAAACCCTATTATGAAAAGGAAACCAAACCTGTAGAAAATGTGACCTCTTTGCATCCAGCACTTCCGGCCGTTTCTATCGGTGGGGGTAATGTTGTGAGTTTGGTGGGTGAGGAAGAGGAGACCCTTTCGCCCGATGATTGTTTTTCGCGGCCGTTTGAACAATTCCGAGTCATTGCACAACTTGGAGTTTACTCTCCGTCATTTATCTCCTGTAAGATGCCAGGAGTTATGTGACAAATTGCGTAGTTTTCCCGAATTATTTGATGATGTGCCATCGCGTACAGATTGGGTTGAACATGATATCGATGTTGGGGACGCAAAGCCTATTAAACAGCATTTTTATCGTGTTGCACCTGAGAAACGGGAATTGATGGAGAGGGAAATTAAGTAAATGCAGGATCATGATATTGCAGTGCCTTCTTTTTCTGATTGGGCTTCGCCGTGTATTTTAGTTGGAAAGTCAGACGGTACTGTAAGATTTTGTACGGATTTCCGTAAAGTTAACGCCTTAACAAAACCAGACTGTTTCCCTTTGCCCCGCGTCGAGGGTTGTGTGGACCAGGTTGGTTCAGCCAAGTTCGTCAGGAAGTTTGACTTGCTGAAGTGCTATTGGCAAGTGCCTTTAACCAAGAGAGCACAAGAAATCTTTTGTCACCCCGTCAGGATTACACTCTTACCGGGTCATGAGTTTTGGCCTGCGAAATGCTCCGGCGACTTTTCAACGCCTCATGAACCGTGTAATTTGTGGTCTTGAGGGTTGTGCCGTCTATTTGGACGATTTAGTCGTTTTTAGTGACAGTTGGGAGTCTCATTTAAAACGGTTGCGTTTGGTGTTGAGACGTTTGTCTGATGCTCGACTTACCGTGAATTTGGCCAAATGCGAGTTTGAGAAGGGGACCGTGGCGTATCTCGGGAAGGTGGTGGGGAATGGAGATACAACATCCGATACAGGCTAAAGTGCAAGCCATCCAGAATTTTCCTTCCCCAACGACAAAGAAAGAGCTCATGAGGTTTTTAGGGTTGGTAGGATATTATCTATCTTTTTGTCGCAATTTCTCTACTGTGGTAGCACCACTGACAGACTTGTTAAAGGGCAAGACAAAGTTTTTATGGTCTTACAGTTGCGAATTGGCTTTTGAGAACGTAAAATCCCTGCTGTGTTCAGCGCCCGTGCTTATGGCTCCGTGCTTTGACAAACATTTCACGTTGCACGTTGATGCCAGTAATGCTGTCCTTCAGCAATCTGATGTGGACGGAGTAGACCATCCAGTTTCTTTTCGAGAAAGTTTAACACATACCAACGTAACTATTCTGTGGTCGAAAAGGAAGCGTTATCCCTGATTTGGGCCTTGCAACATTTTGCTGTTTACCTTAATTCCTGCGCACCTATTGTGATATATACGGATCATAATCCATTAACCTTTCTCAATTCTTTGCAGTGTCCTAATCAGAGATTGGTTCGGTGGTCCTTGTTTTTGCAATCCTTCTGTCTGGATATTCGACACATACGAGGATCGGAAAATGTGGTAGCTGATGCGCTGTCACGCTCCTGATGCATTTTAATCTATTGGATTCAAATTTATTATTCCCTTTGCCGTTTTTGGGAGCTGTCTTTGGTCCTGAACTTGGGTGTATACTATGCCTGTTTATTGAGATTTGTTTGTTTTGTTACAGGGATCTTTGTGGGAGTCCCTGTCTTATGGGGAAAGGGTGTGACGACCTCTGCTGTTGGTCTTGAGCATTGCAGTTGGTACCTGAGCCCACTAATTGCCTCAATACTGGAAACACCTGTGACCGGGCCTTAGACGTTTAAGAGATCACCAACTGAGCCAAGGGGGAAGAACTTTGGTTTTGGTCTTTGCTTTGGTGTTTGCGTGCGTTGTATTTTGTTGTTTTTAGCATTTACATTTCAACTTCAACATTGCATTACACTTTCAACCATGCACCTTGCTTTACACACTGATCTTGCTGATGAATACAGGAATACTCCTTATTTTCTTTAATTGTTTTCATTTTATTATCTAGTCTTGTCTGATCATTTGTAGTTAAATAAACATTATTTTTGAGCTTATAATTGGGTTTGCATGTGTCCCTCGTTTTTGTTGCTTCCCTTGAGCCAAGGGTCGTAACAGTACGCTCAACGGCTGGAGAATACCCATAATGCACTGTGAGAGTCATGCCGAATGAATTCCCGCATTTGACCAGAATATGGCTCCCGCAGCTGAATAGTCCATTTTACAAACCGCTGGTCCAATGTGGCTGCAGCGTAATATCATACAGGTATATATTCCTTTTTACTTGATTATTAAATTGTTTCATTAAGATGTCATACATGCTAGTTTCAATGACAATTCAAGATAAATCTTTTCATTGCTACTGGAGCTGCCAATTTGCTACGTTTCAAATGTTTATTAAACACCAAGCACAATTTATGCAAAAGCTCAGCAATTCCGGCACACTCAGAGTCCAGTTTCACTCACTCCTTTTCACTCCTTCAAGTGGACTATATTTTGGTGGAGTAATGTAGGGAATAGTGAATGTGGGTTAGTGAATAGTGGGTTTAAAGGGTTAGTTCACCCAAAAATGAAAATTCTGTCAGTAATTACACTCCCTCATGTTGTTCCAACCCCGTAAGACTTTCGTTCATCTTCGGAACACAAATTAAGTTATTTTTGATTAAATCTGACAGCTGGATGACTCCTCCATAGGCTTCTTAAGGGATCGAATCTGGCCGGCCCAAAAGTTATGAAAGAGATCGTTAAAATAGTTCGAGTGACTACAGTGGCTCAATCTTAAGTTTATCAAGCGACGAGAATACTTTTTGTGCGCAAAAAAAACAAACAAAAATAATGACTTTATTCAACTATTCATTTCCTTCTCTGTGGGCCGCGAGATTTCACTTAGTGATATTGCGCAAAGCTTCTGTGTTGCACGTCACACGCAGGCTCACTATTGGCTGACGCTGGTCATGCGTGTGACGTACAACCTAGAAGCTTTGCGTAGTTTCACTACGTGAAATCTCGAGGCCAACAGGGAAGGAAATTAATAGTTAGTTACACACAATGCATGCTATGTTCAATAGTAAGATTCACTACATAATGACCCTGGAAATAATCACCATTCCAGTCTTAGTCCAGCTGAGAATAAAACTGCTTGCACCTCCAAATTACTCATTACTGAAATGTAGTTTTTTCGCCTAATGGAGGCACAAGGTCAGACATCAGGAATGAACTATGTTGAAAACTCAAAAGGTTTTATAATAAACTTTGCAGATGGGCTGCTTGCTCAAAACCCTGTATATCTTTCAAGGTTAGCATGCCAAAACAGATTTGACATTTTATTCCACCTAAAAGAATAACACAACTATGAACCTTCATAAGAAGTCCTGTGGCACATTAGTAAGTATTGCAAGCAGATGACTACATTGAATCTCTTCCACCTATTTAGTTACAAATTAAATAAATTAACAAAAAAGCTTTTAACCATTTGCATAGCTATCCAGTTTTAATTAAAACACCTTCAAAGTGTAAGTATTAATTTAAAATCTGATTACTGTATGAGGCTAGTAATAAGCTGAACTTTAACATCTAGCCTAAGAGTATAGTGCTACATAAAAGACGAATTATAGATACATGAGATGACTAACTAAATTGCAATAACAGTGGTGCATTTGCAGTGCGTAACATAAGCTATCCTTTATTTATTGTTAACTTAACATTTTTATATATTGCGTAAGCTTGCATTTTATTAGTTTGTCATGTTCTTTCCTTGTACTTCATGGTTTGCATCATGCAGTTCAGATTTGAAGATCTGAATTTATCTTTATTTTTTCCTCTTTATCTTTTATTTGAAGTACACCCTGAAGGCAAGGCATTATCGAGCTGAGGCTTTGGGTATGTGATGATCAATGCCATTAATTGCTTGAGTTTATCATGCCCTTTGATATATATTTTTTTAAATTAAAATTATGTTTATTATGTATACGGAATGTGGAGGTTGAAATCATGTCAATGTGAAGGGAAGAAAAACACTTGTTAGACACATTTTTTGAATGGACCGTTCTCAACCAACAAGCCTGATATGTCTTTCCATGGCTTTATTACTTGTCATTAGCAGATGGGTTTTTTTTTCATCCAAAGTGACTTATATTATACTAATTGCATGGACACCGCCTCTGGAGCGTCCTGGGGTTAAGTGCACTTTTCAACACCACTATGGTGATCGGAGATCTCATTAAGTCTCTGGTTCATGGACAATTCTCCCTCTCAGCTGCACGCATGCACGTCTGTACATTTCTGATGTCGCTCCCGCATAGCGTAGACAATCCGTGCAGAAGTCAGAAATGTGTGGAAAGAAGTTCTTGAGAGTGAGATTTCTATTAAATTAGAGCTAAACGAATAGGCAGTATTTCACCCGGAGTCGATCCACATGTCTGCTAATTTTCAGTATGGAACTGAATCTGTGGGAAGTCTTGAGCATGGAAATATGCAGCACTGATTAATTTGTCAGATAAGGACAATCCTTGAAGAGTATGGAGACTTTCAGTTCTTACAGGCAGAAAATGTCAGGATGGGTATAGTTTGTACAGAGGCTATGTCTCTTATGCTTCGGAAATAAAGTAAAAACAGTAATATTGTGAAATATTAGTACAATTTAAAATTACTGTTTTCTTTTTCAATATATTTTAAAATTTAATTATATTCCTGTGATGGCAAAGCTGAATTTTCAGCAGCCATTACTCAGTCTTCAGTGTCACATAATCCTTCAGAAACAGTTTCCTATTTGTGGAAACTGTGATTCTTTGATGAATAGAAAGTTAAAAGAACAGCATTCATTTGAAGTAGAAATCTATTGTGGCATTGTAAATGTCTTCTTTTTTTTATATACCAATTTAACACATATTTGCTGAACATACTGTATATTGAACAGATTCTTAATTGACAATATATCCATGGCATACATGGAAAATCACATCACAACCTGCTGGTTTTAACAACCATAAAAATAAGCAGAACAGAATTAATCTATTGTATAAAAATATAATACGAATAAAAAATATTATTTTTTAGATATAATGTCGAAAGCATGTCGTGTATGTATGTTTTTTTTTTTTTATCCAAGTCTTTAATAGAAATCATTTTGCTCAGAAAAAAAAACACACACACAAAAAAAAAAAAACACAGGGAACACTGTTCAAGGGTTACTGTTGCATGTTAAGTTGTCATTGTTAGCATCTAGTCCACCATCATTAGAAATAACGGATGCTATATCGATCGTCTTCATTCCCTTAGATTTAATTCCCTAATTGAAACTGCAGATAATTAATTCAAACAACATGCATTTGGTTTTGGTATTATTTAAAATGGAAAGAAAAATATTTATATAAACAATGTTTGGCCAGGAATTTGCTGTTTAATGTGAGATTATAATTGAGGTAGCCAATCAATGGTTTGAAGTAATTAGAAATGACAATATCCTTAATTTGATTAGAGGCACTTACTGGCGTTTTTCAACAGCATGTGCAGGGGGAGAGAGAGCAAGAGAGTGGCAGAGTGCTTGGCTAAATAGAGTGCTTTCAGAGCAATGGGCTCTGCTCGAGAGGCTTGCCAGCAGAATTTAATGTCTGTAAAAATGTCTTTTGATATCGCTCTCCAATACAACATTCTATTTTCATTTCTTCAAAGGATAGCATAACTGGGACATCTTGGCATTAAATGCAGATTTCTGCTGAGCAAGAGTGCAAAATCACAGGCTTTGTAAAGATTCAAGTGCACAGTAACCAAAACAGACTCACGACAGCTTCATCAGAATATGTCACACTGTCATCTTTTTTCTTTTTCTTTTTTGGAGTGTGTGTACAAAGTATTTTGTACGAAGTTAGTCTGATTAATTATTACAAATAATACACTTTTTTTTTGTTTTCAAGTTGAGCAACTTTTAACTTTGACAGTCAGTACAAGCACATGCATTTTAACATTTTTTGAGTTAAATCAGGCTAAAACAGTTAGGGGCCATTCACACAGAATGCATTTTTGCAATGGAATGGGTGGGGAGGAACCACAAGGTCTGGAGTAGGGTTGTCGTGGTAACAAAATTTTAGTAGTCGTTACCAATACCAGTAAAATGTTACGGTTCTCAGTAACCAATTTCAGTTTCTTTAAATGGTAAATGGTAAAATGGACTGCATTTATATAGCGCTTTCACAGACCCAATGGCCACCAAAGCACTTTACATATTGCCTCACATTCTCCCATTCACTCACTCATTCATACACCGACGGCGGTGTCAGCCATGCAAGGCACCATCCAGCTTGTTGGGAGCAGCTGGGGTTAGGTGTCTTGCTCATGGACACTTCAACACTGGGTCCTTCCGGTCTGTAGACAACCTACATGAACCACTGAGCCAGTGCCACCCCTAAAGATTTTAAATATTATTTAAAAAAAATTAAAGAGTACTTTAAAGAATTTTCTTTCATTGTGTCTCATCTGTTGGTTAGTGTTGTGGAAAGTTATTTTTAAAAGTAATGTGTTGGAATGTTGCATTACTCCCTAAAAAAGTAACTAATTGTGTTCCTTAGTTACTTTTTATGGAAAGTAACGCGTTACGTTTTTCTCACCTGGGCTGTGCTTGCGTGTGTGTGTGTCAGTGAATGTGCACGCAGTGGTTGCAGCACCATGGGCTAAAATAATCTAGCCTATGTGACATGGTTGTGGATGATTTGGCAATAGAGGACAGCCTATGTACAGGTCAAAATTGGGCTGACCCCCCCCCCCAAAATTTTCAAACATGTTTAAAAATAATCGGGATGTAGGGAAGTGCTTGTAACGTACTCTGCTCGGCTCCTAATTTCTCTCACACAGTGCGAGCCGTGAACATCAACGATTTCCACGCGATCGTGTGGGTTTTTTCCAAAAATCGCCTGCGAGCTCGTATGACAGTAAAAATCGATGATGCTCGTATGGTCCCGGCTCGCATGGTTTTAATTTGTCAAATAAAGTGACCTGTATGAGTAGTAATTCAGCACTCGCTACCATTTCATTAGAATAAAATAAAATAATGTGAATTTACGTGATCAAACGTAACTTTAACAAAGTTCAGGGAAGGAGGAGGCAGGAACTGGCAAACACTAAATGTAACTTTAATTGTAATAGACATAAACATAACGAAAGAAGCGACAGCGGCCAACTATGGCATATAAGCATAATAAAAACAGCAAAGTAAAATGTCCCAGGCCTGGTCCTCTCTCGCCCTTCACTACCGTCATTCCTTCTATCCTTCGGGAGCTCCTCCATGGGACTCGTTCCACTCGCACGGCTGACTAGCACCTCTGATAGGCCATTGCATTCACTCGCTCAACAGATATGATTGTGATTGGCTACAATGCTCAACTCTTGTAACAACATGCTGTAAATAGAAACCCTTGATGCTCAGAGAGTGCTCAAACAAACACGGACAAGAGCATTTGAAAGCAGCATCTATCAGCGGGTACCACATATACCCAGTATTTCAGAAATTATGGTACCATCAAGGTTTTTTTTTTTTTTGTAGTACTGACTGGTTCCAGTACTATCTGTATGTTTGACAACCCTATCTAAGATGCGAGTGTAATGGTCAAAAATATACGTCTACACATTTACATAGAAAAACAATGCAAAAACGCATTCTTGAGCGGTTCCTAATTTGTCTTTTTTAAAATGTAATATAAATGCTTTTGTTTACTAGTCTGTTTTTTTCCAAAGTCAAATTAGACCTACTATAGATAATGCGATTAAAGCTTGGATTCATTCAGCATGTTTACAGGTAATCGCACAAAAATAGGCCTTAAGGCTTCATGTTGTTTTTTCAGTTGTGTGTGTCTCTGTTTAGAAATGAGCTAGCTAGCTTTTTTGTTTGGTTTTGTGTGCTATTGTCTGTGTTGTTATTGTTAACAAACTGTTACATATATTTTGGTTAATTGAAATAAAATAAAATAGAAAACTTAACTTAAAAAAAACTTTTAAAAGAAAATTAGAAATGTTTCCTTGGCAAGTAACTGAAATAAAATCTGAAAATACAAAAATTTAAATGAAAAATAAATCAAAGCTAATAAAAATGAGAAAAACAAAAAAATGACTAAAATTAAAACTGATTTATATAATTATAATATACTGTATAGAAATACTATATTGTACTGTACATACATATTGTAATATATAATAACACTATATAAATAATACTAAAATAACACAGGCTAATATGATGCAAATGGGCAAACAAAGCATCAGCTTCAAAAATTTAATTACGCGTTGTCACATTGTGATAGACTGGCAGAAAAATTTTGTATTCTTTCAATTATCTTCAAATATTAGCAAGATATGCAATTCATTTGATTGATTAATCTACATATCATGTCATTAATGCGATTACAAATTTTAATCGGTTGACAACCCTAGTTCAAAGACTGCTAAAGCACCATAAAATATTAGCTGTAAAACAGATGTTTTGAAGTCAACAGCAAAAGCAATCTTGCAGTCACAGCTCTCTCTCCAGACTGACATCTGACAAGCTTGTCAAAAGCTTGTCAAAATTCTAATCCTCAGTCGTGGCTGGCACAGTGTGTCAGGTGAAAATTAGGAAGCCCAATTGCTGTATTGAGATGAAAAGCTGCCCACCAGCTGCGGCCACTGGATCCATGATGCATGTTCGTTGAGACTGACAGTAGTTACATTGTTTACAAGACAGTGGAGCCAACTGCTCAGTCCTTTTCTGAAGCAACAGACGTACTGTGCCTTTGGGTAGTTGCCTCGGAGCTTTGATTCTTTGTGTACATAAGCCTTGATCTTAACGCATAGATTCGTCTGATAAGCATCGAGGAAGTGGCAGCAATGTTAATGACCCATCCGTATTCATATTCAGATCACGTATATGTCCAAGACAACATTAATGGCATGTATAAATGCCATGGGCAGCGGGTTGTTTCTTTCCACTGGTTGCTAAGTAACCTTGGTGCTGTAAGTGTGTGATTAGGTTCTCTTGAGCATCAAGTGAAAACTCACTGGATGCTCAGTGCATTTCATATTCCAATGTGAATCTCTTTATTTATTCTGTTGTTATATTTAATGGAAGACTACTTTTTGTAAATAGAGTGGGCTACAAACCATTGAACCCTATATTGAAGATTTAAAGAAAAATAAATTATCGCTAACCAACCAGCATGTCAATTTGTTTTGCTTGTTTATTTTATTTGAGTGGTTTTGAAAGTAGTTTAATTATGGCGACACATGTATAAGTAAAGCTAATAGAACTAGATGTTTCAATCCCTTAAGTAGGAAACTCTTGACAGTAGCAGTCGGTGTGGAGTGGTGAAAAGGAGGGTAAGGTATGTCATTGGGGTCATCAGGTGGGCACCCTGCTTCATCGACGTTTCGTTGATTGAAGCCCACAACGTCTCCAGAAGGCTCAACGGTGTACCCAGCGTCCCAGGTACACCCCCCTCCATGCCATACCCTCCATATTCCTGATGGGCTCTGCATGGCAGGGGCGTCCTTCTCCCTGAGTTGGGCTTAACCCTGACCGCATACCATCTGCCTCTACCTTGCTGCCCAGTTGGGGTCCTTGCGCTTGATCCAAAGCCAGTTACTGCTTTTTTCGGCAGCACCTGACATGGACTTGATGGCCTGTTGGAGAGAGCGACCCTTCACCCCTATTTTTCTCAGCAACCTGGTGGTAGATGTGGCAACAAATCCCCTGCATCCCACCTCTACTGGGAAGATACTGGTCTTCCAGCCGTTCTGGGATGCTTCAGCTGCCAGGTCGGAATATTTGTTTTGTTTTCTCTCATAAGCCTCTTCAACCCCATCTTCCCATGGTACTGTTAATTCCACAACATATACCAGCTTTGTTGATGGAGACCACAGGACCATGTCTGGCCGGAGTGTTGTAGCCACTATTTCTGGGGGAAACACAAGCTTCTTATCAAGATCCACTTCCAATTTCCAATCCCGCGCTGACTGCAGGATGCTTGCATCCTTAGGTGTTATACTATGCTCTTGATATTGGCCAGCTGGTACGAAATTTGTGAAGTTGACCTGTCTTGCCGATGTTTGTGGGAGATTGTTTGTGGTGGTTCGCTTTTGTTCCAGTATTGATGCCAGCTCTCTGAGTACTTGGTTATGCCGCCAAGTATAGCGCCCTTGGGTGAGACTTGTAGTGCACCCTGATAGAATGTGCCTTAGGGATGCAGGTACTTGACACAGGGAACAGGCGGGATCTTCTCCATACCACTCTTTCAGATTTTGGGGGGAGGGTAGCAGGTCGTATGTGGCTCTGATGACAAAACTCAGCCGCGCTCCCTCCATCTGCCAGATGTCACGCCAGCTGAGCTTTTTCTTCTCCAGACCCTCCCAATTGGTCCATCTCCCGTGCTTGGCCATTGAGACGGCTTTTGCATGTCGCTCTCCCTCCTCTTGTCTCCTGACTTCTTCTACCACTAGCTGTCTCTTCTGCACTGATGTTGCTTTATGCCACAGAACAGTTTTTGGGATAAGTCCGAACCCTGCCCTCCCATGCTGTACTTGTCCAACCACATCTCTGAACTGAAGCGCAGACTTTGCACTCTGAACAGCTTCTGATGGAGTCCATTTCCTTCCAGCTACCACCCGGGGGGCCGCTGTTCGAATGACTGCATCCTCAGATTCAGTTAGGGTATAATATACGTATAGTGTGTTAGTAAACAAGTATAGTGACGTAAAATAAAAATTAAAAATAACATTTGTCTTATTTTTTTTCTCATCTCTTACAATTCTTTTTTTTTTTCAGCGAATTTGAAACTGAGCTTCCTAAAGGCAAAAGATGTGTCTGTTGTCTTTGGTAGTTTCAAAGTCCCCCTGTAGTCAATCATTTTATGCCTTAAAACTCATCTTTGATCACAAAAAAAAAAAAAAAAAAAAAAAAAATAGCTTGATAGTAACTTACCCTTGCCTCATTTAGTATACGCGTTTCTATGAATATGCAAATTAGCCCCGCCTCCAATCACTCGCACCAGCTCAGAGATCCACTCGTTGACAATGACACATTGACGTGATTGGTTACAAGGTAGTGACGTCAGAAACACCAGCAATTTTAAACCACGATTTTGAGATAATTTCAGACATTAAAAACTTGATTTTTACCACAATTAAATTTCTGTCTGTTCCACACACAAGCGTTAAAGTCCAAAGCTGCATTTTGTGTGTGGAACAGACAGAAATTTAATTCTCAATAAACATTCTGAATTGGAACTTTTCAATGAATCAGTTGTCTGAATGATTCAAATTAAATCTAACTGATCTGGTTCTCAGACTCACTGATTCAATGATCAGGTCACATTGGTTAAAAGCTCACTGAGGGCACGATTATCAGTGAACAATGACTTAAATTTCCCTCTTTTCCTCACGCAAATCTTGATTTCAGAAAAACTGGAATGGAGTGTTTCTGCTTTCTCATGACTGTCACAGTAAACAGCAGTTTTAATGGGATGAACTGTGTTTAGACACAGCATGAGACTCTAATTATTTGTTAATGAACTTTGTGTCATGTTATCTGAATTTTGCAGCAGCCTGAAAAAAAGAAAAAAAACGCTAGAGCTGCAGTTGAGGAAAAAGATTATGCTGTTCTTTAAAACAGCACTAAGCCTAGGATTCATGTGAGATTTTTCAGCAGCAATACAGCAAAACACAAACATCACTGCAAGACTACAAACTCAGGGCCTTTAGGATCTACTTTGCTCTTTAAGGGTAATTTCACCAGCATTTATTAGTCAGAGTGAAAATTCTCAAGAGTACTGAGATGAAATATCAAGACTTTTTTTTATCAAAGTTGAGCTTGCTTCAGTTCTGGGAAAGTGTTTGTATTTACTCCCTAAGAGCTGCATTGTTTAGGGACTGTGTGCATGAAGGACAAAGCATACTCTGAGAGCTTGATCCTAAACGCATTCCTTGATCTTCTCAGTGTGACCTCGAGATTTATCCACACACAAACCATTGGCTATTCTCCTTGCTGTCAAGTAATCAAAGTTTAAGACCGTAAGACAGCCAAGAGCCTATTAAGTCAATTGTTTGAAGTTTAAAGGTCACTCAATATATATATATATATACAGTATATATATAGAGAGAGTTTATTTATTTAATATTTATTTTAAATCCAGCAATGAATTTTTTAATTTTTTTATTTTTTTTATTTTTTTTCATAGTTTTGACATTGGACATTTTGAACTCTTCTGCTTAAAAATAATACATATGTAACTGTATACATAATTATGTAACATTGATAATGTGTGTCAATGAAAAGTCATAGAGATACACTTTCAACCTAGCCTAATTGTTTGTTCCTAGATTTTCCAAGTTGTATCTTGTTTTTATGTGTACTTAATTACCATACCAAATTTCAGGTTCAGAAGCTCTCATAGTAGTTGAAAGTATTTTATAAACATAATTATATACACTCACCGGCCACTTTATTAGGTACCCCATGCTAGTAACGGGTTGGACCCCCTTTTGCCTTCAGAACTGCCTCAATTCTTCGTGGCATAGATTCAACAAGGTGCTGGAAGCATTCCTCAGGGAGTTTGGTCCATATTGACATGATGGCATCACACAGTTGCCGCAGATTTGTCGGCTGCACATCCATGATGCGAATCTCCCGTTCCACCACATCCCAAAGATGCTCTATTGGGTTGAGATCTGGTGACTGTGGAGGCCATTTTAGTACAGTGAACTCATTGTCATGTTCAAGAAACCAATTTGAAATGATTAGAGCTTTGTGACATGGTGGAAGTAGCCATCAGAGGATGGGTACATGGTGGCCATAAAGGGATGGACATGGTCAGAAACAATGCTCAGGTAGGCCGTGGCATTTAAACGATGCCCAATTGGCACTAAGGGGCCTAAAGTGTGCCAGGAAAACATCCCCCACACCATTACACCACCACCACCAGCCTGCACAGTGGTAACAAGGCATGATGGTTCCATGTTCTCATTCTGTTTACGCCAAATTCTGACTCTAACATCTGAATGTCTCAACAGAAATTGAGACTCATCAGACCAGGCAACATTTTTCCAGTCTTCAACTGTTCAATTTTGGTGAGCTCTTGCAAATTGTAGCCTCTTTTTCCTATTTGTAGTGGAGATGAGTGGTACCCGGTGGAGTCTTCTGCTGTTGTAGCCCATCCGCCTCAAGGTTGTGCGTGTTGTGGCTTCACAAATGCTTTGCTGCATACCTCGGTTGTAACGAGTGGTTATTTCAGTCACTGTTGCCCTTCTATCAGCTCGAACCAGTCTGGCCATTCTCCTCTGACCTCTGGCATCAACAAGGCATTTCCGCCCACAGAACTGCCGCTCACTGGATGTTTTTTCTTTTTCGGACCATTCTCTGTAAACCCTAGAGATGGTTGTGCGTGAAAATCCCAGTAGATTAGCAGTTTCTGAAATACTCAGACCAGCCCTTCTGGCACCAACAATCATGCCACGTTCAAAGTCACTCAAATCAACTTTCTTCCCCATACTGATGCTCGGTTTGAACTGCAGGAGATTGTCTTGACCATGTCTACATGCCTAAATGCACTGAGTTGCCGCCATGTGATTGGCTGCTTAGAAATTAAGTGTTAACGAGCAGTTGGACAGGTGTACCTAATAAAGTGGCCGGTGAGTGTATGTATCAGTATACAACATATTTCTCAAGGTTGGATTGGGTAGGTCAAGGTTATCATTTACACTGAACAAGACTGCATTATGCTAACAGGGGCCATAATACATCACAGATAGATTTATAAGAGATGTGATTGTAAAGAGCATCTGAATAATGTCCACTAAATCACTGGAGAGGGTACATCTGAGAGGGCTGTGCTGTAGAAAGAAGGATGATAGAATGGCATTAGCATGGCCTTGATCGCTCTGATTATTCTGATCCATAATGATGTTAAAGCAGCACTGATCCCCTGGGAACGTTGTAGGCAGAGGCCAAAATTAACACCCGCTAAGCGCCGAATACAAGTGAAAATGGTCTTTGGCAAGCAAATAATACTTGGCCGTTAACTTTATTTAGAACTGTGACATTGTAAAGTGTACAATTGAACTCAAAGCCAAGAACCTCACTTGGGAAATTTACCATCAAAAGTTTAGTTATTGTTTTTTTTTCCATATGGCAACACACATTGAATATTTCTTGTTTTAAACAACAAAAATATAAGAAAGAAAATAATGTATCTTGACATTTTGAGTGACAGTTTTGGATCATCTTGAATATGTTGCTGTGATTGACATAATGATCTTCATTGATTGTCACAAATATGCAAGGGGAAAAAAAATAATAAAGATTCTTTGATGAATAGAAAGCTAAAAAAAATTTTTTTCACAATTTCCAATAAATATTAAGCAGCATATTTGTTCCCTTTCGAGGGAACTCGCGATGCGTCATCGACGCTTTGGGAACGCCCCCAGCGTGAATGCGTCTGAGCATCAATGTCAACTAGTCCAATGGAAAGAATGAGCGTCACGGGCGGGTGACGTCATGACCAGGAAGGCATAAGAGCACATCCGGTGAAACGCGGCATTAGCTTCTGTGTCTCAGCAAGCGATCTGTGTCATTTTGTCTCTGTCTATTTACTGTTGTCTGTTGCGGAAAAGGATGGAAACTAAACAAGTGTACAAACAGTGTGCTTCTCCCTGCCCGCGTTATTTAACGGGTGGGGACACACACGAGCTTTGTGTCATTTGTTTGGGAGTGGAGCATGCGGTCTCAGCCTTCGAGGGGGCTGAGTGCCAGCATTGTGAGATGCTACCGCTTCGCATGCTCCGCTCTCGCCTGTCACTCTTTGACAAAGAGAGTGGGCAGGCTCGCGATCCGCAGGGATCCCCCCCCCCCCCCCCCGGTGTCCATTACTTCATTGCTCTTCCTCCGAGGAGGTCGATGCTATGAGTTTGGAGAGTGAAAGCACACACATGGGGGAAAGAGATTCACAATTTATTTCCCCAGCATATGATGAGCTGGTGGATGTTATGTCGTGGGCTGTAGATAAATTAAAGATTGAATGGCCATCTGATAATAGGGGCGCTCGTCCTAAGAGTAAATTAGATCAGCGCTTTTTATCTTCTACTGCTTCATCTCCACCACGAGGGCTTCCATTTTTTCCAGATCTTCACAATGAGATTTCTAAATCATGGAATAAGCCATACTCATCACGACTTTTCAGCCCTCAAGTTAATATTTATTCAAGAATTAGAGGGCTGAAAGAGTATGGTTATGAGGCGATGCCCCAGGCGGAACAGAATTTAGCAAGCTATCTTTCCCCTGGTCCCGCATCGTCTCTGAAAGCCTCGGCTTTGCCCACTAGACCGCTTAAAGC
The DNA here is from genome assembly GCF_029890125.1 of Rhinichthys klamathensis goyatoka. NCBI lineage: Eukaryota > Metazoa > Chordata > Actinopteri > Cypriniformes > Leuciscidae > Rhinichthys > Rhinichthys klamathensis. The sequence goes on along the minus strand of NW_026607244.1, from coordinate 140,951 downwards.
CACGTCGGTGTTAGTGGGCAAAGCTTATACGGCAGCAGGTCAAGCTGGAGCATGTCTGCATACTATGGCAGTGCTTCAGGCTTATCAAGCTGACCTGCTGGGGGATCTGGATAATAGTGAGGGAGTTAGTCATGACGATATTCGAGAACTTCGTCGGGCTACCGATCTTTCTCTCAGGGCTACTAAAGAGACCGCCAGAGCAATTGGGCGGTCTATGGCAGCTTTGGTAGCTACTGAGAGACATTTATGGTTGAATCTTTCGGAGATTAAAGAAAAAGATCGTGCTTTTTTGTTAGATGCTCCGCTTGAACCTTCTGGTCTCTTTAGTGACGCAGTCCACACGGTCGTCGAGAGATTTCAGGAATCAAAAAAGCAAGCGGACGCTTTCAAAAAGTTTATCCCTCGCCGTGTCCAGCCCCCTGGGGCTGCTGGGCGTGAGCAGCCCCAGCCATCAAGCTCATCATATCGTGTGCATCAGAAAGAGAGTGTTGCATCTCGTGCACCTCCACGTGGAAACTGGAGACAGACGCAACCCTCTCAGCCGAAGTCTTCTAAGTCGAAGCCGGATCTGAGGACCGCTCTTCAGGCGAAGAAGACTTCGGCTCAAAAAAAAAAAAAAGGTCCTGATGTTCATGCATCAGGCCTGTGAGGACAGCCCCGACCGAAATAGAGCGGTGTACACCTCATTATACGGTGCCCATTCCATTTCGGGGTCCTCACGAGCCCGTTCTGCCAACCCTGCCACCCTCGGTGCTTCAGGGCGCAGCGGTCTCCAGCGAGTCGCTGATGCTATGCTGCGGCACAGCATCGGTTTCGCGCCCTCTGAGGGGGGCTTTAGAGCGGCCAGTTCAGGTAGTTCCTGCCATTATGTTTCAGGCTCCGGAATTGGCTGTCTCGATAACACCAGAGACCAGCCTCGAGAGGCTGGTTCCCTTAGTAAATTTTCTGGCAGCGTGGAAGCTTCTGCCGAATATTTCTCATTGGGTCCTGCAGATTGTAGAGAAAGGATACAGAATCCAGTTTGGTTCTCGTCCTCCTCGTTACAACGGGGTGCTGCCCAAAGTGGTGCATCCCGAGCAGGCTCTGGTAATGGAGCAAGAGGTAAAGGCCCTGTTAGCAAAGGAAGCTATAGAACAGATGTACTCACCCGACAGAGAGTCGGGATTTTACAGCCGTTATTTCACTGTTCCAAAAAAGGATGGGGGCTTGCGTCCCATTTTAGATCTTCGTCTGTTGAATCGTTCAGTACAGAAACTCAAGTTCAAGATGCTGACACTCAAACAGATCGTGACTCAAATCAGATCTGAGGACTGGTTTGTCACGATAGATCTGAAGGACGCTTACTTCCATATCTCCATCCTCCCTCAGCACAGGAGGTTCCTGAGGTTTTCTTTGGGGCAAAGAACACCAGTATCAGGCACTTCCTTTCGGTCTAGCTCTATCACCCCGCACATTCACGAAGTGTGTAGACGCAGCTCTGGCCCTGCCAGGCTGCAGTGTATACGCATTCTGAATTGCATAGATGACTGGCTGATTCTAGCGGAATCAGAACAGTTAGCGGTTCGGCACCGAGGTGTCGTTCTCGCTCATATGCAGATGTTGGGGTTGAGGCTCAATGCCAAGAAGAGTGTGCTTTCTCCAGTACAGAGAACCACTTTCCTTGGTGTGGTATGGGATTCAGTGACGATGCGGGCCACTCTGTCGCCCGTTCGTGTAGCTGCTATCCTAACAGCCACAAAAGAGCTGAGGCTAGGCCAGTCACGCACTGTAAAACAGTTCGAGAGACTGTTGGGTCTTGTGGCAGTAGCGTCCAACGGGATACCTTTTGGCCTGCTGTACATGAGACCTTTGCAGTGGTGGCTCAGGACCAGAGGGTTCTCCCCGAGGGGAAACCCACTTCGTATGATCAAGATCACGCGGCGGTGCCTTCGTGCCTTGGTTATATGGAGGAAACACTGGTTCTTAACCCAGGGTCCGGTGTTGGGAGCTCTTTGCCATCGAGTTGCTATCTCGACAGATGCTTCCCTCACCGGCTGGGGAGCGGTATTGGAAGGCCGCTCAGCTCAGGGCTTGGGAGGAGTCATCATCTCGCTTGGCACATGAATTGCCTAGAGATGATGGTCGTCTTCAATGCGTTGAGACATCTCCTCCCAGACCTGAGGGGCCATCATGTGTTGTTCTGAAACAGTGACTGTTAGGCCTCAGGGCAGCAGCGTTCAATGTGATACCCTTTGACCTGCTGTACGTGAGACCTTTACAGTGGTGGCTCAGGACCAGAGGGTTCTGCCTGAGAGGGAAACCCACTCCGTACGATCAAGATCACGCGGCAGTATTCCCGCGCCTTGGTTATATGGAGGAAACTCTGGTTCTTGACCCACAGACAACACGTTGGTGGCCTATTATTTTGGTCCCTCAGGAAATTACGCTGTCTGAGGGCAGTGTATATTCCAGGGGGGCCAGAATATTGGAGCAGACACCCTGTCGAGGCAGGGGCTGAGGCCAGGGGACTCCACCCCGAGGCGGTGGAGCAAATATGGGAGTTTTATGGCCAGGCAGAAGTGGATTTGTTCTCGTCTCAGCATACGACGCACTGTCCACTCTGGTTATCCCTCACTCAACCAGTCCCCTCGGGGCTGGTTGCTATGGTGCAGACGTGGCTGAGGCTACGTCTGTACGCATTTCCCCCTGTTGCTCTGCTCCCAGGAGTTCTGGAGTGATTCCGCCAGGATGGAATAAGCCTATTTAGTAGCACCACCCTGGCCGAGCTGAATTTGGTTTGCGGACGTAATTTTTCTCCTCGACGGACCTCCCTTGGAGGTCCCGATCAGGAGAGACCTTCTGTCTCAGGCAGGGGATGCAATATTGCACCCCCGGCAGGGGATTTGGAAACTGTGGGTTTGGCCTCTGAGGGGGCCCAACTCATAGAGAGTGGTCTCTCAACCGAGGTTGTTTAGACCATTCTAATCTCCAGAGCTCCCGCTACGAGGAAACTATATTCACTATTTCGAGAGTTTTTCACTTCTTGGTGTTACCAGCGTCAGTGGGATCCGGTTAACTGTTCAGTAAACACAGTATTCGAGTTTCTGCAAGAACGCTTTGTATCAGGTCTATGTCCTTCCACGCTTAAGGTATACGTGGCGGCCATTGCGGCTTTCCACGCCCTGGTGGGTAGTACATTTTTGGGTCGAGACCCCCTGATCACTCGTTTCCTTCGTGGCACTTTGAGGCTGAGGCCTGCAACTTGCACTAGGGTGCTGGCTTGGGACCTTGCAATAGTTCTAGAAGGCCTATCTGGGGCTCCCTTCGAGCCCTTAGATTTGGTCTCAGAGAAGTTTCTTTCTTTTAAGACTATTTTCTGCTAGCTATTTCGTCCCTATTAGAGTCAGACCTTCAGGCCCTTTCGGTCCCCACCTGCCTGTCTTACCCGAAACATGGATATGTTCCTAAGGTGCCTACCATTATTCCGAGGCCTATTGTGCTGCAGGTTTCTGTCCTCCTTTTACATCTGAGGACCAGGAAAGGCTGAACCTCTTGTGTCCAGTGCGAGCACTGGATACTTATGTTCATCGGACATCTTCAATGAGGAAGTCCGACCAGTTATTTATTTGCTTTGGATCACCTAAGAAGGGTCTTCCTGCTTTTAAACAGACGGTTAGTAAGTGGATAGCTGAGGCTATTTCACTTGCATACGAGAACTCTGACCAGCCGTGTCCTTTGGCGGTCAGAGCTCACTCTACGAGGGGTATGGCGGCCTCTAAAGCCTTGTTATTTGGGGTTTCTCTGCAAGACGTTTGTGATGCGGCAGGCTGGTCCTCACCGCTCACATTCGTCAGGTTTTACAGTTTGGACCTGGATGCTGCCCCAGGTTCTCAGGGCTTAGTGCTTAGTTCCAACAGACTGACACTCAGGTACTTGGAATTCTGGCGTTTTGGGTATTCTCGTTCCCAAAGCGTCGATGACGCATCGCGAGTTCCCTCGAAAGGGAACGTCTCAGGTTACTACTGTAACCAGCGCCGCCGCTCCCACCACGCGCATCACGCGCTGTGCGTAGGGCACCAAGTGCTGAGGGGGCACCAAAAATAGCCTAATGAAAAACCAATCATCAAACTTTTTGTTATAATCAGATTCAGCGCGTTCTTCCTCTTCATTCCGCAGCGGCGCCGAGCAGAGACAGAGAGCACGTCAGAAACACAGGACAGGGTGTGTGTGTGTGTGTTCATGTGTGTGTTCTTCTGAGCCTCATTGGTCTGTCACTGCTCGTCAATGTCAGAATATTTGAGATGACCAATCAAATAAAAGTAGGCGGGCTTTATGTTCACAGACGCTGAGCGCGAATTTTAACAGTGCAACTCTACGCTTCAGTGTACGGTCAAGTGCGAGATAAGATGTAAGTAGCTAAACAACTTTATTTGACAGTTTTTTTTAGGTCATAAATGTTAAACGAATGACAAAAAATAATTAGGCAAACTAATATAGTTTTGTCTAATTTCGCCATTTTTAACTGAAAATAGGCCTATGTAACATGTAGCCTAGTGTAATAGTTTAGGCTACTGTCATTGTGAGGGGACAAGAAACATGAACAAAGCCGTTTTCATCATGTTAGGCACAGGATTTATAATGAATGTGTACATATTGAGAATAAAATACAAATTGTAACTTTTAGTAAATTAAAAAAGCCAACTTTAGGAGGGGAAGAGACAGGGCAAGATAAAAACAAAGAGAAAAAGAGTGTGATGCTGATGAGGAGAGAAAAATAATCAGCTGCCCACTGACATGGTTTTAAAGCTGTTGTTATCGAATTTTTTTTTTTTTTTTTTTTTTTTTGCCTTCACAACATCTTAAAATGCACATCTGTAGTTCAGAAAAATCCAAAAATTTCCCCCGAACACCCCTAACTAACCTGCCTCAAATTCGGGATCTCAGTGATTATAAAACCATGCCATTGCATGGTAATGAAACTAGTTAATAGTAAGCATTAGACCCTAATCTAAAGTGTTACTTTTTAGCTTTTTAATTTTTTTATAAATCATACCCTCATTGGGGGCTTAGCCCCCCTAAATGAAAATACTAAATGAAAATGTTTTTTTTTAGGGGGGGCGGGGGGCATCATAAAGGAATTATGCTTAGGGCACCAAAATGGCTAGCAGCGGCACTGACTGTAACCATAGTTCCCTGAGAAAGGGAACGAGACGATGCGTCTCCCTGCCATACTTCCTGCATGCCTGTGACCGGCTTGCTTCGACTTTTTGAAGCTAATGGCGCGTTTCACCGGATGTGCTCTTATGCCTTCCTGGTCATGACGTCACCCGCCCGTGACGCTCATTCTTTCCATTGGACTAGTTGACATTGATGCTCAGACGCATTCACGCTGGGGGCGTTCCCAAAGCGTCGATGACGCATCGTCTCGTTCCCTTTCTCAGGGAACTATGGCTACAGTAGTAACCTGAGACGTTTTCAACGTTGATAATAATAAGAAATGTTTCTTATATTAGAATGATTTCTGGAGGATCATGTGACACTGAAGACAGGAGTAGCAGCTTTGCTAAATTCAGCTTTGCTAAAATATGTTAAAATATTATAAGCATAATATAATATTACAATATTTGTTTCATATTTCAGATATGACAAATAAAATATTCAGTAAATAATATGTGCTCCTATCTGAGTGTGATTCATGAGAACAATTTGTCCGATTTGTCTTTTAAGATTAAAGATGGTGATGATGTAGATTAGCTAATAAATACAGTGTTGGTTGAATGAGCATATGTACTGTTACTATACCACCCTGTAGCATTGTGACATTCTGTGACAGTATGCGTTGTATGCCACATCCTGTGGTACATGACACCATAACAATTCTAATGTCAGAAAAAAAAAACTGATCTTAATTTAGGTTTGTTTTGATAACTATGATTTGTTTCAATAAATGCATCAGTGCATTCATTCATTTATAAATAAATCTCTATGGGGAGATATCCTCTCCGCTGTCCAGGTGTGGAGAACGAGATAGTAATTGGACAAAATTGAATTTAAATTATGTGAAATTGAAGTAAACAGGGGGTGTAAACCCAGTGTGAATTAATTCAGCTCTATCTGGTGGATTTCATCGTCAATTTTGTTCACTACAGGGACACAATTATTCTCTGAAGAGCCTGCAGATTTGACTGTGCTTACCTCTAATTCAACCTAAAGCCTGCTTTTCCAAGCCGCCAGTATGTTTACCCTTTTTCTATTGTAATCAAAAACCGCTGTTCGTGTAGGCTTAAGCCATTGCAGAACATTGCAGCATAGAGTTGGTGTCAGATGTCGATGCTTTGATGAATTAATTGTAGCAAAGCTAAATCAACGAGAGCTCCTCGTTGAATTCTTCCTGTGCAGGTGAATATTTTTGGTCTGTTTTTACCATCTGGTTACTTTCTGAGAACAGCTGGATGTCAGGAATAAATGCTAGCATCTCGCTTGTCCTGCGAAATATTGGCAAATGCTCAGGGATCTTCTCTACCGGGCCAATTAAGTCTTGTGTATTAGCGGCACACAGGTAGCTTGTGTGACAAGTTATTGACTTGTTTACATCTAGCTGTTCCTTTTCCAATTATATGTTGCTCATTCAATAGCTAACAATTGTGAGACTGGTCAATTACCAATATCACACGACTATACATGTGGAGCTGGAAAAGCAGTGCACCACGCACTGTACATTTCACATGTAATGAGACATGCTCTCCTCCCTGTCTGCTCATTTTACCACTTTTGCTTTTGTTTAAAAATGTCTCCAGCCAACATCTTAGTAATAAAACCAAAGTCCATTTCAGAGGTTGAAACATGTCAATACATGTGTCTGACATATCAGTCACTGATGAGAGTGACACCAGTAGATTTATTGTTACCAGTTTAATAAGTTCTGCTTAACTCAGAAAGTCAAGAAGAAGTTGGACTTTCAACTATGAAACCCGAAAATGCCTTATTGAAATTTGGTTGGACGAACATATTTCAGAACAACTGTCCAAAATGTATATCATAAAGATAATAAATTCTTCGTTTACGAGGATAAGTCAGATAATTGGCAGAGGTATTTGTACACCATTGAGGACATATTTATGAATAAAAATATTGTACACATTGTCCCTTTAAGCTAATTTAATGCATCAATTAGTCAAAGGCTTTGTTCACACTGCATGGAAAATGTATTAACTTTTTTTTCTTTTTCAGAAATATATAATATATATTTTTGAGCAACTGTTCAGACTGCAAGTTATATGTAGCCTGTTTAGAATGCATTAATTTAAATTTAATTTATTTCTTTTTCTTTTTTTCTTTTTTTTATTAAGGAAACATAGTTTTAAAAGTAGCCACTACCCTAGCAACCATTTAGAGCACCCTAGCAGCCATATAGTAAAATGAGATGGCCATATTTCGGCGCCAGAACATTGTAGAATCAAAGTGTTGTTGTTGTTGTTTTTTGACATGGTAGCATAAATAATCCATATCTCAGCACCACAACATCAGGTCTTGGCTCTTTTGATTTGGGCAGACATCCATTCCATTAGATTCACTGTGGTAACTGTCTAGCAACAATAGGGTTGGGAATCGAAAAATCAATTCCAACTCTGGAATCGGATACTTTAGGTCAGGAGTTGGATACTTGTTATAAACTTTCAATTTCAATTCCGTTTATCGATTTCTGTGCGCGCCTTTTAACCATTCAAGTGCAAGAAGACCCAAAAGAGAACACAATTTGGCATTGTGCTGTTTTCTGCTGGAGCGTGCTGAAGTGCTGCAGAGCACATGCACAAAATCTTACGGAAAGCTCTTTTATTTTTTAGTTGATTACAACCTCAAATTTGGAACACAACTTTAGATTTATGTCTTTGATTTTCTCACAGTTTTGGAAATTTAATTTTAGGTCTATGTTAAAAAAGTAGTTAACAGGATCATAATTATTCCATGAATATAGTTTAGTACCATAAAATAGAAATAACATCAAACTAAAATGTTGTACATTCATTTCATTGAAAAGAAAGAAAAAGGGTCATTTTTGACCACCACACGAGCAGCACCAGAGGGTTAAGTGAACGTAAACAGTTGAGAAAGAATATATTGGATCCGTGCATTTGGCCTTAAACCTGCTGCCGTCAGTGTCATTAATGTTAATCAAAGAACTTACTGTCTGAATAAGGCCAAATGTACGGTTCAAAAGTGTGGGGTTAATAAGTTGTCATAAGTGGTTTTCAGCAAGAATGCATTAAGACTTTTACATTGTTACAAACATTTTCTATTTAAAATAAATACTGTTCTTTTCAACTTACTATTCATCAAAGAATCCAGAAAAATGTATCATAAAAATGTAAGCAGCACAACCGTTTTCAACAGTAATAACAATACAAAATGTTTCTTGAGTACCAAAACAGCATCCTGTGACACTGAAGAGTGGAGTAATGATGCTGAAAATTCAGCTTTGCCATCACAGGAATAAAATTACATTTTAAAATATATTTAAAAAGAAAACAGTTCTTAATATTTCGCAATATTCCTGTTTTTACAGGTGTTTTGATCGAATAAATGCAGTTTTGGTTAGCATAAGAGACATAGTGTAATGTAAATGATAATAACAACCAATGATATCAGATTTCCAACTGTAAAGAGGTTTCAAGTAGGAATATCCCATTGAAATGCAACTTCAGAATGTACATTTGTGTCCCAGTCAGAAGTCACATCTTCACTGTTTTCATATCCCGCTCCATCAAAGGTCTTGAATTCCAGTTAGACAGTGTTTAGATAATCAAAATGTTTGTATGAAGTTCATATGCCAGAATTAATCTAACAGACCACTGCTAGTTCAGTTACTGCACCCCTAATCCTACCCCACAGGCTGCTATCTCCCCAAACTAATTATCCCATGTCTCCATACTGCGGCTGCTCCTTTTTCAAACACACCACACTGTGCTGGTACAGACACACTTCTGTTCACCAGTGCCTCTTGCTTTCCTCATTTCTCTCTTTTTTTCCTTCCTCTCTATTTCTGTGAATTATGTATGCTGTTTCTATCACTCATACTCACCCAAAGACTTTTCTGCTGGCAATTAGTGATATTGAGGAACTGCAGAGAGAGAATACGTCCCTTATGAACAACAGATTCACTTTTGATTTGGGAAAGAAATCACAAATGCGTTTGTAGGTTTAAAGGGGTTTGCTTTGCGTTGTGATTAAAAGCTGCATCAGATCAAGTTAAGTTGCCTTTGAATTATTGGCATTTCTGATAATTATTTTTGAAATCTCATTTGAAAGCAAAACACACCTAGTGGAGCATAGGCTTTATAGAATCATTATCCCAATGGTGTTTTAGACACCAAGTGACAACTTGCTGTTAAACTGGCATTGCCTATAAGAAAATCATACATCTCACTCAAATTGACAACTTTACAGCAGCCATAATAAGCAGATGCTTAACGTTACTATTGCAAAACAGTTTCAAAAGTTTGTTTGTTTGACTTAACAGTATTTGAATGGATTTAAAGGGGTTTACGGTTATGCTAATAAGGTGTATTATTAATACAAATGTGAAGATCATTTATTTTTATGGTCAGTTGAGTATTCCAAATGTTCACTCAAGCATGGTTCTTTTTTTATCCAGTGTTGTGCCTCTAATATTTGTTTTTATTGAGGTGAAAATGATGCAAATGTGCAACAGTGGTTCCCTGGTGAGTTGTAACCCATGAAACCCATGAAAAGTAGGTATGTGTTGATGGGGTCATGGCCAGCTAGAGAAGAAGAGAAAAAAAAAGAATAGTAAATGCATATAAAATGCAGATTTGTTGTGCACATTTGAATCACAAGTTAGAGACTATACAGACAGACATATGCCAACATTAAAGGGATAGTTCACCCACAAATGAAAATTCTGTCATTTACTCACTCATGTCGTTAAACCCGTAAGACTTTCGTTCATCTATGGAACACAAATGAAGACACAGTATGTTTGATGAAATCTGAGAGAAGTCTGTCCCTCCATTGACAGTCTTTGCAACTACCACTTTGATGCTTTAGAAAGTTCATAAAGAGATTGAAAAATAAATCCATATGTATTGAGTGTTTTATCAAAATTTTCTGAAGAGACATGATTGCTTAATTTTATGAACACATTTGAATTTATTCACAAAACATTGATCAGCGAACACAAACAGAAGCTTAATCGTACTTGCTTGACATGCAAAAGCAAACGTCATTGGTTCATGCTGAAGCTCAAATGTGCCGCGTAACACACAAGAATAAACCTCATTGGTTCTTGCTGAAGCTCAAATGTGCTGCGTAACACACGAGAATGAACCTCATTGGTTCTTGCTGAATCTCAAATGTGCTGTGTAACACAAGAGAATAAACCTCATTGGTTCTTGCTGAAGCTCAAATGTGCTGCGTAACACACGAGAATAAACCTCATTGGTTCTTGCTGAAGCTCAAATGTGCTGCGTTAGCCTGCGTAACACACAAGAATGAACCTCATTGGTTCTTGCTGAAGCTCAAATGTGCTGCGTAACACACGAGAATGAACCTCATTGGTTCTTGCTGAAGCTCAAATGTGCTGCGTAACACACAAGAATGAACCTCATTGGTTCTTGCTGAAGCTCAGATGTGCTGCGTAACACACGAGAATAAATCTCATTGGTTCTTGCTGAACCTCAAATGTGCTGCGTAACACACGAGAATGAACCTCATTGGTTCTCACACGTCAAGCAAACATGCCTGAGCTTCCATTTACCACAACTGATGTGTGAGTTGATGAATGTTTATTTGTGAATAAAAGCCTAATTCAATCTGTTCATCATATAGCTTGTTTTCATATGACGTCACGCCACTGCGTTGCCATGGCGTGAAATGCAAATGGAGGGCAGGAAGTGATTTGCTGTATTTAGAAAGCACTATAACAAACTCAAAATGCCTATGTTTTGCGTCGTTTATGTTTCCTTAAATCGATCAAACCACGAGGAGTTTTTATCGTGTACCAAAAGTTGTTGTTTATAAGGGGGGAAAATGCAAGAAATTGACCGAAAAACTCCGGAGAAACGGCTTGCAAACCTACGTCTGCGGTCGGGAGGAGCCGAATGGGAAAATGCCCGTTTGTGCAGTGATCACTTCGTCAAAGGTGAGTTATTACAACTTAAGTGGCTATGTTTGTGTAACGTGTAACGTTTACGAACTTTGTAAAGTCAAAGTATGTCTGTAAGACGAGGTAGTTGCTGATATCTACCGCCTCGATGGCAGGAAAATCTTTCAATTCAGTTGAAAATCGCTCCTCTTCATAACGTAAGGATCACGTCCAACATATGTTTGATTTTTTGTTTATATCTTTCTCTTGTAATAGCGTGTAAAGTAGTACAGTACGGACTTTCCTCCATCTCGTCCATTGCGCTCTTCACTCCCTGCCCTCCATCTGAATTTCGCGCGTCATCATAATCACGTGACTGAAACCCAGCTATTAAGCAAGTGTGTCTCTTCAGAAAATTTGGACTAAATCACTCAAGTCAATTCAAATGGATTAGTTTTACGATCTCTTTACAAACTTTTTGAACCATCAAAGTGGTAGTTGGACTGTCAATGGAGGGACAGAATTCTCTCAGATTTCATTAAAAATATCTTAATTTGTGTACCAAAGATGAACGAAAGTCTTACAGGTTTGGAGAAACATGAGGGTGAGTAAATAATGACAATTTTTATTTTTGGGTGAACTAACCCTTCACAGGGTTGCTTTAAATGCCCTCATCCTAAAAGCCATAAACAAACTGTTGCTTTACAAACCAGTAAGAATAAATATGGGGCATGCTGACTACAATGTGTGAAATCTATTATTGGCTGCCAAGAGCATGAAACCATTCAAATTCAACTGACCTTTAAAAGCCAAAAGTTTTTACTTTTTATTTTAGTTTTTTCTGTTCAAGACTTGTTAAAGGGATAGTTCACTTTGAAATTAATTTTTGATATGTTTACGAACAGTATTTATATCGTTTTTACCTCTTGTAATCACAGTCACGTCCAAGTACTCTGATGGCGCGGGCGCCTCTGTCTGCGCAAGCGCCGGAAAGCCCCGGAAGTGATCTCTCGCGCGTGTACGTCACTTAATCTGTATCTCTCTTTTTTTTCTAATTTCTTTCCGAAATCGTCTTCCATTGCGATTTCCTGTATATCTAAATATGTTTAGATCTTCACAGTGAAAGGTAAAACGTCCGAAATCTCTGTGTAAACAATGAGTGACGTACACGCGCGAGAGATCACTTCCGGGGCTTTCCGGCGCTTGCCGGCGCTTGCGCAGACAGAGGCGCCCGCGCCATCAGAGTACTTGGACGTGACTGTGATTACAAGAGGTAAAAACGATATAAATACTGTTCGTTTTCTCACACAAACCGCTCGTTTCGTGTCTTAGGCCATCAATGTGTACTTACATTTACGAGTCATTAAATCATGTTTAATTTGGACTTCTCTGTGCATGCTCTTTGAGGTGGACCCCATAGGCCTACATTATATGACTGACAGACAAGAACGGTTTGACCTAAAAATAACAAAATTGAAAATACTGTGAACACAAAGACACCTTCATCTTGGATGCCCTTGAGGTAAGCTAAAACATATCAAAAATTAATTTCAAAGTGAACTATCCCTTTAATGCTCATAGTGTAATATTAATGCATTTTTAGTTTTTGATTTTAAGAATTTGTATTTACTCATTTACAAACGATAAATAATTTGATAATTTTGATACTGAAGCAAACCATTTTAAAACAACTGCTGCGTGACACAAGTGTAGATTTCAGAAGTAAATTAAATGATTTGGACCATCTTCTCATAGGCTCAGTTGAATTTGTAGTAATTGAATCTTCCACCTGAGGGCAGTGCTAAATAATTTAAGAGTATTCAATTATAGTACTATCAATTAACCAAATTAATCATCATATCAGTTTCTTACTCCCTTACAGCGTGAGGAGAATAGAAAGAATACATGCATCTGTAAAGGTAGAATTTGTTGCACTCAGATTATTATTTTAATTCTTGTGCATTTGTTCAACCATAGTCTTGGATCTTGGATCACCATCTCTCAAGGCTATGTGGAGGAATACATAAAATAGTGGTAGAAAACATAAAAATAGGGATTATTTTTAAAAAATCAATTATCTGGCCCTTGTCAGCAGGATTTTGACAGTGTAGCCCTGGGCAAGTCTTCTTTCTTTTGCTTATAGCTTTGTTATTTATAAAAGAAGAGGAAATGTATATTGTACTGTGTTAGATAAACGGGAGCACAGAAGGCATATAAAGCAAGGTATGTGAACCATGTATTACAGAACAGATATGAATTCATTAAAAATGCACAGAGCACTAATGGTAAGTAAGTCAGATGAAGAAAAGTGTGTGAAAATGAACATTTTTTCATCCTTTACTCGCTCTCACTGACTTTTCTTCTTCCGTGGAACACAAAAGGAGAAAATTTTGGTGGCTCTTTTCCATGCAGTTACAACAGGAACTGAAGCTTTCAACCTTCAAATAGCATGCTGAACCATACAAGTGGTCCATATGACTCATTCTCTATTCTCCGAGTCTTGTGAATCATTTGATAACTTTACGTGAGAAACAGACTGAAATTTAAGTTTCTATTTTTTTTTATGCTATAATGAAAACCATCCTTATGTTCTCTGGCACATCAATTGGAGAAGTAATGATATCAGATCAATGGATCATTATTTTGAGTCTGATCATTTTAATGATTCAGTTCATTCGGTTCACAGAATGATTCATTCAAGAATTTGACAGTAATGTTTTGTTCAAATCATTAGCCTACCTCTTTCCCTGCCATTGAGGTAAATTTCCATCATTTATGACACAGCTTCCCCGCCATTGACGAAAATTTTCGGCAATCCATGTTTTCCATGTTTTCACTGTTATATGGGGAGGCATAACAGTTACGCATCTTCTGAAAGAGTACTGAATCTCCAAAACAAAACACAGACGAAAATAAGCAGAAACAAGCGATAAAAGCATTGCTTCTGCACATGGAAAATAATGTGATCATCAAACATTAACCCTTTCGCACGTACAATCACACCGGTGTGATCAGTCTTGGCTGGTCCCTGGAGTGTACGATCACACCGGTGTGATTAGAACGGTCAGTGCATCACATGATCAACTGCTAAATTCAAACATTCTTTCGCGCGTTAGCTGGCGCTGAGCCAGAGACAGACACGCTCAGTGCTGTCATATATCACAACTATTCAGTATTTTCAACCACATAATGTTTATTTTAGGTTTCAGACATTTAAATACACATACGTACTAGCTAAAGAATGATTTTGAGTTTGTAAAATACACACTGATGTCTATGGAAGCGTCAATAATAATCCTTTCCATTATAAAAAACACGACGCGTTTTATTCATATCAGATACACATTGTGTAAGTAGCTTTACATTTTACCCTATTCTTCTCCCAGTTCACCGGCCACTTACTTTCATGTATTTCGTGAGAAGTTGAGGAATTGACGTGTTGTAAACTAACATGGCGCCGCCCATCGCACATACAGCTCAACTAACGCGATCATTATAAAGGTGTTTAAACAACAAAACACATCCACTTGCCCATATTTGACAATCGGAATATCAGTGTTTCATGTTATAGCTAATACATGTGAATGTTTTGAATAAAAAAGGAAAAATGACATAAAAGCAGTCAGATCATCATTCATTCAGCGCTGTGTTGTGGTTGCGCTGTGTCACGTGACAAGCAATGACACGTCACCATGGAAACATTAAAGTGACAGGTTCTAAATAACGGTCGCCTAGAAAAACTCACAGTGGGGGATCAGTTCGAATATTTTAAACTTACGTGTGAAAGGGTTAAACAGCATATAAAATCAAACATTTAATTTGGTAAACATTAGGCAACCGAATGAAATATCAGCCCAGGACAAGGTGACCCATTTCCCCCTACATCGTGAATCCATTTTCAAAACCGTGTTTTTGTCTTATTCTGAATTACAACGGTACACCTATAAAAAGTGTTTATATTCAGACTATTTTAGACTGGTTCGAGTCGTACCACTGTGGAGTAGCACAGTACCCGCGAGACTCGTCATTGACATAAACAGAGAGAAGTAGCTCCGGCTACAATGTTCTTCCACAAGATGCATGCAGTTCTGTTTATTAACCGATAGAGCGCCAAAAGTTACGGACTGCAGCTTTAACCACATTCAAGTGTTGATAAAATAAGAATGCACAAAGCTGTTAGTTTAAATCAGATGCTCTGTTCTTTCTTTTGATGTATTACATTTTCAGATTTTTATACAACAAAAAATTCTGGGGGCCATGCAGGTTTTGTGGAAATGATAAAAAATGCTGGCGGTGGCTTTTAAAAAAAAACACTGGCGGGAAAAGAGTTAATTATTTCCTCGTTTTTCTTTTTCCATGGCAGAAAGTCATGCAGGTTTAGAACGAGAAACTGAATTCAAATTTTAGGTTGAACTACTGACTACTAAATATCTGACTCTCACTATATCTATATAACATTATCATTAATTTCTCCATAGGTTTGTCATTTCCATAAGGGTGCAATGAGATGAAATGGGTATTTTGCAGAGCAGTTCACATTAAATGCAATATTGATCTACACCCAGTACACATGAATATAAGTATGAGGGAGAGAGAGTTGGAAACTCACAAATGATCCATAATTAACTTCGCTCTGCCTGTCCTCTTCCTCTCTGCAAATTATTTGCACTTGATTTCCTGCTGTGGCTGTTAAAGTCTGAAATGATGGACCATGTTTGTGAAAGATACATTGAAACTGAGATCAAGACGCTCATAGAAGTTGGCCCTCTCAAAGTGCATGTTGTGTTAGTTTGTGAACTGAATTTTTACAGATCTGTAACAGCTCTCTTCCTACTGGTTCACTTGAGATATCAGAATGTGAATTTCGACACGCTATTATGTGGAGGGTGTCAACATTAGATTATTTGTTAGTATAATTTTTTCAGTCACATCAGGATTTTATTAAAGAACGTGAAGCACAAAACCCATCGGGAGGTCCCAACATCACACAATGCCACATGGTAAATAAAGATCTGAAGCTGCGATATCAAAGCCTTCCCTCGCTGCAGTCTGCAGTACCATGGGACATCGACATTAAATCTGTGCAGCGCTTACTGTGAGGAAACAAGAGAGCCTCATTACATTTTATATATATGTATATATATATCGCTTGTTCTTTCCACTGTAGGTGATCCCAATTGCCACAATGATATCAGGGCTGCACGCAATGCAAACAGGGCTCGCAATTTTTTCCGTCTGTTGAGTTCTTCTCGCACGCTCATTTACGTTGGGCTTTCATATGCTCTCATAATGTAACAGCTGGCCCAAAGGTTTTCATTTTTTATTGATGTGCTTTAATAACATATTCCCCACTGCATGCAGTAGCATAATTTGTTCCTTTGGTTTGAAGGCATCTATCAGTTCTCTTTGTCCCATATGTGCAATGCTTTCCCCCTTGAGAATGCTAAACCTGTTACTGTTGACTTTAATTCCAGCACCTCGGGCTCTATAGTTCACTCTGAACTCTCAAAATGATAATCTCTAGATACAGTGTAAAGAGAAGTTGTTGCTGAAAGAGTGCACTGATTCAAATTAAAGGGAAAAAAGTCAATATTTTGCTTTTGTCTTTGAGGTAAAAGTTGTCTTGGTGGTAAATGCAGGTCAGGTTCTTCTTGCTGAAAAAATAAATAAATCTTAAACCAGCCTGAGCTTATCTTAGCTGGTTTTAGAGTGGTTTGAGGCATGTTGTCAGGCTGGGAAAACAGTTCATCAGACATATACTTTGTTGTCTTACACCTTGAAAATAGATGCAGTGTGTACATACCTACATACTGTACTGTATCTTATCGAAATTTGAAAAAATTTAAATATATTTTTCAAAGTATTTTAATGTATTTATTTCATGTATATTTCACATTATGAATTCATAAATATGACATTTTTGAGCATTTATGCCACATGACATTTTACAACCTTGAATTGACCTTGCCTTTCTGGAAAAAAAAATATATATATAAAATAATTTTTCTTTCCCTGCATATTAATTGAACCAAATGACACTTATTATTATTGTATTATTGTATTGTATTACTATTATTATTATTATTACTATTATTATCATATATTAACCCTTCCATGCATGAACTGACAACCTCCGTCGGTTTTTTATTTATTTTTATTTTATGTGTTTTTATTGCTCTCAGGGCATGAAAAACCAGATTTGAACTTTTATTTATTTATTTACACATTTTCTTAAAGAGATTTTCAGATGTCCACATAAGTGGATAGTATGCCATTTTAGTTTTAACTAAAGAAATACTAAAAATAATACAGTAATAATAACACAACAAAACTGTGTGTATTTAACAAACCAATGAAAAAAATTATATAAAATCATGTAAAAACTATAAAATATATACAAAAATATATTTAATACAGCTTCAGATTTTGCAAATGCAATTGAGTTTGTTCCCCTTTCGACCAGCAGATAAAGAACTTCATAAAAGTTGAATGTCACGCGTCTTTGAGTACGTGATTCCGGCAGATGCCGGATTGGGGCGGCAGTGGCTCAGTCGTTCATGTAGGTTGTCTACAAACCAGAAGGTTGGTGGTTCAATCCCCGGTTCCACCTGACCTAGTGTCGAGGTGTCCATGAGCAAGACACCTAACCCCAGCTGCTCCCGACGAGCTGGATGGCGCCTTGTATGGCTGACACCGCCGTGTATGAATGAGTGAGTGAATGGGTGAATGTGAGGCAAAATGTAAAGCACTTTGGTGGCCATTGGGTCTGTGAAAGCGCTATATAAATTCAGTCCATTTACCATTTACCATTCCATCAAAGATCTCTACAACCGGTGATAATACAACTCTGTTGAAACCCAACTCAGATTCCCTCTAGTCTATCAGAGTATGTTGATTTACCCTTATTAGCTGATAATTTAGATTATGTTAAAAATGGACCAATTTCTACCATGACCTATTGATGTTTTCAGACTGTGGAATTTAACTAGGATTAAGGGATGTAGAATATGGTCGTGCAGAATAAGGCATTAATATGTGCTTTATGAGTACTAAACAGCCAATATTTTCAAGAACAACAGTCACAGTCATAGAATGAATTGTAGCTGAAATATACTGTAGCTGGTGATGCATGCTGTCCAATTTAGTGGACAGATGATTCATCAGAATTTCCTCCCAATCTATAATCAATACTTGGAAAACTTAACAATGATATTACTCCTTAGATGTTACTTGATGCTTCAACATCTCCTAGGATAGAAGGAATGGATTTATATTCCGGAGGCTGTCGGCCATCTTGGTTTGGAGAAAAAAAAACTCCACATGCAACAGCTTGTGACTTGTATTGAGAATGAGAATGTGACGTCACGCGCGTTGCATTGTGGGAAGTCGTCGCCATCTTGGAAGGATACGCTATCCGTTGTCATGGTTACTTCGACAGTGAGACTGAGAGAAATAGCGACAGAGAGAGAGAGCAGGTTAATATTTGTTTGCATTTTTGCGATAAGGCACAGTTTCTTGGGAATAAATGAAGAAGAGGGAAGCAAAAGGAAAGGGGCTCTATCGGGAGAGACTAAATAACAACACCAAGCAGCGTTTTTTAGAGAAACTACTTGACATCAACAACATGGACCCGTACGACCTGCTACAGAATGGACGAACGACCCAAAGCACTACCACCTTTCACATACCCTGACATAGTCAATTACCTGGTTTGTGGTATCAGTGCCTAACGTTACTGCCACAATGCAACAGTTCAGAAGCTTTAAGTCATTAGAAGCTTATGAACAATTCTGCTGCGGCTGGGTGCAAGACTTAGAAACCCCCAAACCTGACTCCTCACTCTCAATAGGATGATGCGCTAGAGTCCACTGTAGAGGTTGATGTGCAACTATGACATCAAAACCCATGTATAGGCATGAAAATGCTTTTGGAATAGCCGTCCACTGTTAGGGACCTCTATGCGTGAAAGTGTTAATGAGTATTATAATTGCAGTAATTGGATTCAGTGTCTCACTGCATTCGTCTCCTCTGAACCTTTTTCTTTTTCTGGCTCCTGAGAAATGTATAGCACATTCATTGATATGTATATACTGTACAGTGCATGGAAACTTGCCTTCAGATGGAGTCTGCCTATATTCCCAACTTTTTACTTCAGTAAATGTATTATAGGCCTGAAGGGAATGAAAGCATGTCACATCTCACAACCAACCTGGCAACAACAGTAGACACATTTAGGTGGGCTGTACCTGATGGAACGTTTGTATCTGAGTCTTATCACTACACCGGAAACAGAGCAGAACTCTTTGTGGAGAAAATATCAGGATATCTTCCAACTCCTCCCAAATGGAGCATCCATGATGGCCACTCAGACTGTGTGGAGGCCAAAGCCATCTGTTGCTCAAGTGTTAGTAATTTCCTCACCAGGCCTGTCAGCTGGAGCACTGCCTTGATTGGGCAATTCTGATGCTCATGGTAAACCAGCAAGATGTCACTGCACCTGGGCTCTTTCTGTAGACAATTACCATTTTTAGTCAATGGTGGCACAGAAAGATCACAGAGTTCCCTTTTGTGGTATAAGTGACTTCCTCCTATGATGAGTATGTTAATTGCACTCAAACAACCAACTTCAAATATTAGAAATTGAGATGAAGAGTAGCATTACTTTTCACTATTTCATAAGTAAATTATTATTACATTATTGTTGCTGCTGCTGTCAGTCGTATTGTTACCATCATTACGTAGGCAGTGCAAAATGTTTCTGTTCTCCAGCTGATCTCAACAGAAGATTGATTTCAAAAGTGAAAACTGCGGGTTCGTCTCAATCAGCTCCCTAGTTCAGTAGTCAGGGCACTGATCAGGGCCATTTTGAGGGCTGTCTCAATCACAAAATCTGTCCAGTGCACTAAAACGTTCGATCCCTAAAAAGTTACACAATGCACAGTGAAAACGCCAACTCACTACAATTACGCTAAACACCAACTCTCTACACTAAATTATATGTTTTTAAAATGCAAACCATTATTTAATTATATTTCAGCATAAACATACATCTCTAGACAGATAATGAACATAATATAGCTAACATTTATAATTTGTTTATGGCTGAATGTTGCACGTATACATAAATATGTATCATAATGTTCAAATTGTTCATAAATACCAGTAGTGATGTTGTAAAATGAGGACGTTGTCATGTTGCCAAAAATAGAGCTATCGGAGTCCCAATGTGTAGTGAGCCAGGGTCCTTACTGTCCTTACCAGTGCCCAAATTTATGTACAAGATACTGATTCTTGACCTAGGAAGCTAGGGATCTGATTGAGACACACCCTGTAAGAAAACAGCTTTAATTCCAATTGACTATGGAAGTCAGTAAATGGGCGAGTAAATGATGACAGAATTTTCATTTCTGGGTGGACTATCCCTTTAAGTGTTATTTTTTTTTATATTTGAATATTGAATGATGTTAATATGCATAATTCTAACAAAGTTGTAAGCTGCGTATAATATATTTTTTTAATAATCATTTTTATAGATGTTATATATCTTTTTATATATACATACAATTACATTTTATGTTACATGTTTTGCTTCTGAAGTATGTATCTTGTTTTAAGCCCCACTTGAGGGATGAAAAAACGTTAAAAAAAGATATATTTTATTGTTCATTCATTCATTTGATTTATTCTGATTTGTAATACGATGACTTACATCGGCATGTGACTGGAACTTCTCCCAACACCTGTGCCTTAGGACAGCTACATGGTGTAGTCTTTGATCCACCTCATATAGGACATCAAAGCAGGGCTGAAATGAAAAAAACTAACCTCAACTCCATCCAGCTCAGAGAGAAAGAGGAATCTATCAATTCTCTGCACTCCAATCTGAACCATATGACCACATGACACTTCTGCTTAAGCACAGATGTATACAATGCTAAAAGTGCAGAAAATCCCTCACAATAACTTTCGCAGGGTGACAGATATGCTTGATGAATCATCACAAGGTGTGGACAAAAGACCAGTTTCAAATCTGACCTTGCAGATATTCATTAGGAAAACTGTTTAAATTTTAGTTGTGCTGACAGAGCATAATGGGTGACACAGGGCAGGAATAAAGGTCAGCTTTACTATGATTGTAAAGATGATTCAAGGCATTCTAAAATGGCCATGTGTGCAGAGTTTCAGCTGAATAGTGTTTCTTTTCTGAGCTTCTATTCATAAGGAAAAGGCACTGGATGAGAGGAGGCCCTGTTTGTCATTGGATATGAAAAATACATTTTAAACTCTGTAAGGCGAGTGCCAGAAAGTCTGGGCAACCCTTCGAGAGAGCAAAAGGCTCCTGAGAATTAACATTTGAACCCTCCCTTGCATAATTATGTAACAGCAACATCCGAGACGCAGCACACAGTGCAGCTCACACCTCACACCTCACTTTGACAATCTCCCCCTTCTCCTCCTCACCTAAAACTCACTGAAAACCCATGACATGTTAAGTGTGTACAAAAAAAGTAACTATACATGTTTGGTGTCATTTAAAGTGTCTCAGTGTGTCTCATTCTCCCAACCATAATGAAAAGCTAAAAGAAGTTATAAAATATGAGAAAAGTGATGTGTCCCTTAAAGGTGTTCCCTCCCCCAGATCCTCCATTCAAACTACCTCCTGTGTAAAACAAGAACCCATTCAATTACAAATTCTGATCTCACAGTTGTGAACCCCTTAATAGGGGACCAAAATCTAATTATAATGACAGACACCACCATTTTAAGCATACTGAATTATCTGGGTTTATAAGAAAAACGGACAAAAAGGTTTGGGGAATCTGTAACTAGATTTCCCACACAATCGCTGTGTGTAATTTCCGTTGCCAGGTAATAATTTCTACAAATTCCTTGATTTCTGAATTGTTGTTATGATATGATTAACTGATGATTTTATTCTTATGAATTGGATTTTGAATTATTGCTTCATTACCTGGTCAATAAATTGTAAACATTTAATTTTATTCTGACTGAATCTAAGATTGTCTTAGATTATCGGATTCGTATATTCCCGCAATTTTGACATCAATTCAAGTGTACTTGGTTTGCAGAGACAAGTTAGTTCCGTTTAGGGCAGCGAAATGCTGTTTAATCAACCTGAATCTGGGTGTGTCTAATTACCTCTGTTTTAATTTAATGTTAATTTAGATAAGTGTACGTGAGAAATCACGGGCTTCACTGTTAGCCCGGATTTTATATCTAATGAACAATTTAATTACAGCATACTTAAATTATTTAATTTTGAATGTATTACTATAAAAATGTAAGTGAATTCTACTACTTTTGTAGACATATTTGAATGTGTGGAAAACTTTAAGTTTAATGGATTAAAATTGTAAAGTTTGTGTACTGACCACCCCCCTTCCCCCCACACACGTGACGCACACACACACAATTAGCTGTTGCAACTAGTCAGGCAAGCAATCTGGGGCACGTTCAAGTTCAAAACGGTGCGCAACGTTTTGCTACGGTTTCCGGGTTGAACGTCATGTTTCCTGAAAACGGCGTGCACCGGTGTGCAACGGGGTTTGAGATGCGTTTTCTCTTGTTTGGTGGGTGTGTCAGAACTGCAGTCCAATCAGCAGCAACATGTATATAACGCACGCTGTATTAAAGTAAACTCGCACAATGGGTTCAAGGAAAGTTATTTACAAATGTGTTCGATGCAGCTCGGTATACGCAACAACTGAGAATATTATACATGTTTGTCGTAAGTTTTATTGTAAAAATATAGGATATCAACATAATGATGTAGTTGTTTATATTTTTAGCTTCATTGCAAGTGACATTTGGTATAGAAATAAACAATGGTAATTAAGTGCTTTTCCTAAAAATGAGAAAGAAAATACAGGGTATTAAAACAGTATGAACTACAAATAAAGTCAGTATGTGAGGATAAATAGATGTGCTTTAGTCTGAATTAAGATGTGTGCTTCCATTTCAGTTTCCACAAATCCCTTCACTCGACTGGGATGCTCTCTTGTGTTCTGGGCGGCAAGTGCAGTAACTGTAACATCGGGCATATTTTGTATTATACCACGGCCTGTTTAAATACTCGATTCTGATTGGCTGGAAGGTGTGCAGTAAAACCGTTTAATGCACAGGTAGTTCCAGTCAGTTTGATTACAGTTCGAAATTAATCCGCTACTATAAACATTGGTAACCATAGTAACAGAGTTACACTTGCAAAAGTGTGAGAGAGAGAGACACATATGAAAACGTTAGGTAGGCTCAGAGCCATAGAGAGAAAGAGTTGCGAAGCTCTTTGATCGCTCGCGGTGGCTGTCACGTGGTTCATGTAAGCCCCAATAGTTACAAAACATACGCGGGCTGTCATGTTCTTCTATGGGACAGACAGCAGCGATTGCATTATTGACCGGTAAATATAAAATAAAACACACACCCAAGTACTTTTTCAGCTGTTACTGCATTATTGCATTTTGTTAATGTCAGTTCTACCTAGGGTTGCCAACCGTTCCGTATAATACGGAATCGTTCCGTATTTGACACATAAAAGGCTTGTTCCGTATTGAACTGATACGGAACGCACTTTGTTCCGTATTTTTGAGAATCAATTCAGTGCAAATCCATGACAGACGCATAGCTTCTAATATATATGTCAGACAGACTATGATGAATGAACGAAGACCCGCTGCATGCAAATTCGGGGACTTGGTGCCACCTTGACGGGCTCTGACGTGTAATGACGTAGAGTTGTCTCATTGGTCGCACGTCAGAGGCGCCCACGCCATTGGATGTGCAGTTGCCGCAGTGCAGCCTGAGCGAGCCAGACGCTCAATGTGCAAGCTGTGCAGCTGCAAATGCATTTTACAGGCTTCAGTAAATCAAGTAAAATGTGTTTCCGAAGACATTTGTAGGCTATAAGAAAAACTTCCAAAAAAAAATGTAAAAAATTTTTTGCACCGAAAAGAACATTCTAGAAGTCTAATTCTATTGAATAAGTTCGCACAAGGCTACAGAAAACTGTTGTGTTTATTTTTCTTCAAATGCAGTCTAAGCCGATGAGTTTCGAATGTTATATGTTGTATTTGTTTAAGTAAAAAATAAAACGTATTATAATCTAAACAAATACATGGTTCATTTGTGGCAAAATGATCATGATAGCCTTTATATATGCGGTTAAGTCCTGTATATTGATTAAGCCTACTTTGCTATTCTATAAATATATAGGCCTAATAAGTTGCATTATAATATGATATAAAATGTATGAATCCCCCCCCCCCCCCCCCCCGTTCCTTATTTCAATTTCAGAAAGTTGGCAACCCTAGTTCTACCAGAAAGACTCGGGAGATAAGATACTGTACAATAATGCATTTTATTAACAGCCCAGCAAGCCATATATGCAATAAAGTTCTTTGGCGTAGGCCCCGTCCATAACTCGCGATCCGAGGGTACGGATTCTGCATATCCTGCCTGAAGATGAAGGCAGGGGCGCAGCCGACCCCCAAGAATGGGTGGAAGAATAATTCCACTGGACGAAGCCCACCCCCAAAGAACATGAAAGAAAAGTATACCCACCAGCCGTATGTTATGTGGTTCCTAAAAATTAGGGATGTGCACGAATATTCGAATTTTCGAATATTCGATCTGTAATTATTATTCGAAAAATAAAATACTATTCGAATTTTATCGAATTTATGAAGCCGTAGCCTAAATGCTTTGCTGGCCGTAAATGCAGTGAATCCCTGATAAATCCCAAGCACTAACTCGCAGTTATAACTAAATCCTCTGGGTGGCGCTGTGGTGCGTGTTTAACAAGTTGTTTGTATTTGATCACATAATGTCGTCGTCGTCTGCCTCGCGAAGTTTGGAATTAGACTACTAGTTGAAAATTATGTTACTAAATGATCTTACAGAAGGGAATTACTTTTGATCAAATGAATTAATTATTCTGAGTTATAATATCATCAACACAATGAGAAATCACATGAAATCCAAACAGCAGGCGACTGAGGAAAGACAGCTGTCCATCACTACGACTGCAGGTAAGCGCAGCTGTAGCGCGCGTGATCCGAGAGATGATAACTTATATCTAATAGCAAAATTATTTTTTTTAGACATATACTTCCCTTAAGTTTCATTGAGAGAGACACGTTTAAGAACAGAAAACGCAAAGTGCTGTTAAACTTATAACACCGTGACCGTTTGTGTCTCTGAATCGTCTGTCAGTGCAGCGCGTTTTCTCACTCGAGCATAGCACTAAATTGCTGGCGGCGCCCCTGCATGTGGACATTATTGTTTTTCTCAACATAAACGTGAAACAATATACACGATAATCATGCTGACTCGAGTGTGTGTGTACATTCTGTTCGATATCTGGCGCAGTCTGCTACTCTGCTTTATTAGGCGTTTTTTTTCCGCTCGCGCTGCTTGAGCTTAAATCCTTTTGTTATTTATATTTTGTTTACACATAGGCCAACTGTTTAATGTTTTCAACTAAAAGAAAACTTTAACATATATTGTAAGCATGTTGTGTATTGCCTAATCGTAAGCTTGTTAAGAAATGGTGACAAAAACTTTTTGAAAAATGTACTTAAAAAATAACGTATTTTTCGTTAAATGTCATTTAAATAGGCTAAACGAATATTCGAATATTCGATTTCTATGAGCCCGAATATTCGAATGCATTATTTTTGAAAAATGCCCATCCCTACTTTTAGCTACCAAGGAACCTTTCCACAAGGATAGATTGATTTTATTTTTCAATCTATCCTTGGGGGGTAAGCTAGGTGGTTAATGGAAATTAAATCAACCATTTATTTGAGTTTTTCATTTTAGTTAATCAGTACATGACTGATTAACAGTAATGTAAATGCTAAATGTCCTAAACCTGTTGATACTACAACAATGCAAAGTATATGCTCTTAACCTTGCAGTTTTTCACATATCATGTAAGACTCATTTTTCTAAATTTCTTTGCACAAAACTCTCCAGAAAGTGCCATTTAATGGTTTATTTTTCCAAAAAAAATTCCCGGGGGAGCATACCCCCGGACCCCCCTAGGGAGAGCCCACATAATAAATCCCAATTTAATCACTGCTTAGAACCAAACTAAGTAATACAGTCTGTTCCCATAAGTCTTTAGAAATTAGCATTTAAGTGCCTTATATTATATTACTTACATTATGATTAAAATCAAATGAATTTTGTCCATTTTCTAAGCTTAGAAAATGCACATTTATACGGGCTGAATTTTATAGGCCTAAAATAAATATTGTTTAGTAATTATGTGAATTACACTGCGCAAACTACTACCCACCGAATAAAGAAGGGTTGGCTCTCAGTCTCCACAGAACAAAATATTCATTTTATTTTATTTTTAGTGTTCGCATTTATGAGGAAAAAACAATGTTACGGACGTGACAGTTCTCCGTTACGGACGCGACGTGCTCTGAAAGTGGCACTAAAAGATGCTTTAATACTTGCAGAGACATCAAACAGAAAGCACAAAACCTTTCTTTAACGTGAATTTCGTTTTGTATTAATTGTATCTTAATTTTAATCAATGTTTCATCAACCAATTGCCTGGATTTAATAAATAAGAAGTAGCCTAAATATAGCAGACGATACATAATCACGAAATGGAGGCGCCGGCGCGTGAACTGGAGCTCGTCTCATAAATTAACCGAAACTCAACGTATAAGGTAACCTACTTGCCTCACAGACATGTCTACTTTTAAACAGAACAATTCAAAACGAAAGAAAACAGACTACAGACTGCTCTCTGCTTATGTAATCCGTATGAAATGTGCATTTCTCTCTGGCGCGTCTACTGCGAAGATCGCGAGTCAGCATAGTGAGTCACCTCAGAAATCCTTGTGATATATTCAGTTTGTGCTGGTCTAACTCAAATAAAATAGTGTTTAAAAATTACTTTCTGTTTAAGTCAGTTTTGTGTTTGTATAGACCATAACGCATAAAAGGGCATTAATGGGAACATTAAATAATGTTTTTTTTTTTAAAGTAACTAAAAAGTTACTTTTAACAGTAACGCAGTACTTTTTGGTGTAAGTAATCAACAAAGTAATTGAGTTACTTTTTGAATGAAGTAACTAGTAACTGTAACTAGTTACTATTTCTTAGTAACTAGCACAACACTGCCTCTAACGATAAACTATCTTGTTTATTGTGTTGCAGATGACAGGAAGAAATGCTTTGGAAGTGTAAGTATTGTCCTGTTAACTATGAAAAAAGATCACAATTATTTAAACATTATAGACTCAAGCATGGAACTTATGCTAGAACTGAGCCATTTTCTTGTTTGCATCAGGATTGTCTATGTGCATTTAAATCATTCAATGCCTTAAAAGTTAACTTATCCCAATTTCACACCAAATCATCTGATCAACAGCCAAACATCAGCCTGACATCAGCAAGATGGTTCTTCGATGGCCATCTCTGTTTACAGAAAGCCAGGTAAGTTTTTGTTTTTTAACTTAAGTATTTGAAATGAAAATGGGTATTTATGACCACTTAGGTCATAAACTGTGACTGAAATCATGTAGCATTGTGGTCATAGATGTAGTGACGGTAAGCCAATATGGTTTCTCAGAGAGAACTTCTTTGATGCACTTGATCATTACTCTCCAAATCTGATGGAAATCTTCAGGAAGAAGAAAGGCCTTACCAGCCAGCTTTTGGCTGAGCTTTTACGTCAGACAAAGGTGCATTTACTTGTCTACATCAGTCTACCCACTCTTTTTGTAATTTCTCTCCTTCTCGTCTCTTCTATTTATTATTTTCTTGTCTCTCCTCTTTCCTCTGGACTTCTTTTTCTTTACATTCTTAAAACTCTTACTAATTTTTGTCTCTCTCATTTCCTCTCCACTATACTCTTCCACTTTTCTTGTTTCATCTTTTTTCCTTTACCCCTTTTCTCTCCTCTCTCCTTTCCTGTTTGTCATCTTGTCTTGCCCTATTCTTTACTTCCTAAAATTTGACAAATTTGGGGGAAGCTCAGTAATTTTGTTCATAAATGTGAGCATCCCTAACAAACTTCAATATCAATATCTTCCAGACCACCGAGCCAACAGATGTTAGGTCCCTTTGCCTTCGTGGACTGCCGGTCATTTTGGGGGATGACCCTTCTGCATTCTTTAAGACCTGCTCTGTAAGTTATTAATAGTACCATTAATGCAGACTAGCTGTCTCCTACTAATTTTCAGAATAATTTAATCAGTATCTCCCAGACTTTTATTTTCAGTACTTTTAAAATGTTTCAATATCTGTAATACCGGTTAATGATATGAAAAACTGAAAATATTTGTCTTCGAAAGTGAAATAGGCTCAAAATAAAATATTTTGTACTGCAGTTTAAAGGATTAGTTCACCCAGAAAAAAAATCCTGTCATTAATTACAAGAAATGATGTTTCTTCCCTGTGTTTTGTATTTTAAAATGAAAAGATTTCAATTGAAATAAAAAGAGGTTTAAAATGTTATGTTGTTTGCTTGCTTTTTTAATATTTTACTCAAGTTATCAAATACACATTACTTAATTTTTTTAGGGCAACCAGTTTGCTCCAATTTTTTAAGTATACGGGCTAGTACATTGAACTTAAATATACTATGTGTAATAACTGCAAAGTAATTGATATTACACATTTTTTTAAGTTACCATTACTTAATTATTTTAGGGCAACCAGTTTGGAGGGCAACCTCACATTTTTTAAGTAGATTCAACTTGTCCGGGCTAACAGTGTTGGCCAATCCAAAACTATTATAAGAGAAGTAAAGTTGGTCGACTCACATGTGTAATAGTGGCCAAAACCTCTACTAAAGTAAAACGATTAAATTAAGTTCAAGTGTATGCAATTCAATGGGGGCTATCAAAGTATCTTTGATTGTGTAAGGGTCCGACCGTCTAAGATACTAGCCAATTACCTCTGTTTGATGAACAAAACTGGCGAGATTGTGTCGTGAGACCTGCGGAAGACGCAAGGACCTCTAAGTGATATAGCTTCCTAATCTGGGGTGCGTTTCCCGAAAGCATCGTTAGCCAACTATGGTCGCAAGTTCCGTTGTTACCAATAGAGTTCAATGGGAATTGTGATCATAGTTGGATAACGATGCTTTCGGGAAACGCACCCCTGAGCGGGTAAAACATAATTAAAGAGATAAAAAATAATAATCAAACATTCGCTCACTTTTAATGATGCCCAGATATCATTAAAACCCTTTTCATTTATGGAGTCAGATGAAATAACGAGTCAATACATATGAGAAAATGTATTTCATTTAATCTTGTTGTGTTGTGTAAAAGAAAAGACAGTAACACACAAAAAACCTTCACCCGCTGATCGACTGCCTCCATTGGGTCGATTGAGCCGGGCCGAATTATATGTAGGGCCAGACTTACTAAACGTGGCAAATTAGCGTGAGAGCGTAATTCCAAAAAAGTGCTGATGGGAATGGAAAGTTCTGTGCGTGATGTACTGTCGACGCGCAAATTAAAGAACACAGACGCAGCCGGCTAATTTCCATAATCTACCAAGAGCAGCGCAAATTAGCACCTAAGACATGTTTTTTTGGGGGGGTAAATAATGGCGCCAATACCAGTAAATTGATCAGTGCATACGTTAGTAAATCACCTTGCATGATTCATTGAAATATTCTCCTCCTGTAAATTTTGCGTCTGAAAAGGAAACTCCTACAAATGCATATGCAACAAAGTCAGCCACAAAAATAACCTTGTCCATGCCTTTTCAGACCTAATTTTTCACTTCATGTCTTTAGTAAATCCTGACAGTAGTTTTTTAACACCAAAAGAGGGTGTTGAAACTGCATACTGTATGGTATACTTCATTTGGTTTGAAACCGTAAAAAAACTATGTTCTATATAGTATGACTGTTTGATGTATGAATGAAATTTGGATATACTACATCCGCCATGTTGTCCTGTTGTCAGGATTTGTGAATGGCAACTGATGCCGTAGGTCACATGACAGGACCTACGGCATCAGTTGCCATTCACAAATCCTCTTCCGTGGCCTCATGGGATAGTAAAGTGTGCACTTCTGAATTTCGTTGGAAGAAGCAAGTCATCCGGGTACTTTTCGCCTGTGCATTCGGATATATTCTACTCGCATACTGTTCCCCTACTATATAGTATGGAAGTAGGCGTATTCGAACGCAGGAAATTATTATTTCAAACAGGTGTGTACATTCTCCCTTTCTGCCATTGGTCGTTCAACAGATAGACCCACCCCAAACGTGTGATTGGTTGTTCCATGTTTTTTTGAAAATAACTTATGAATGGCTTACTTACAGTTGTATCTGTTCAATTTTTGCCATTTGTTTTATTTCACATTGTGCCAGATATTTCACTGATCTCTTTCAGTCTCTCGTCTTCGCCTCATCTCCCTCCTGATCTCACTCCTACAGTATGTCAGCCAATGAGAGTCTGTGATGCAAAGTGTTTCCTTATCTAAGCCAAGGGTAGCTAGAAATGGGACTGAGGAAAGGGAATGAAGATCATGGATTTGTGTGACAAAAGGAAGCAGAAACCTAAGATGCTTAGAAAGAGTTGGATTTTCAAATTGATACAAACAATCCAAAACTAAGGTAGGCACTGCAAGTAATTGTTTCTTTCAGTTGCATGTAACTTAGGAACAAACACTTAATGTAGCCTGTTCATTAGCATAACAGAAAATGTAATATAGCTATTTCCTATTTATTACTCAGTATAAAACGTGGTACTTTAATCATTCACTTGCATGTATAAAATCACTGAATTCTCTTTTGAGAGTCTTTTTCAATCTTAAATATATTTCTGAACAGCACAACTTATGCATAAGACATATAAATTATGATTCATATTTTTTTAGTTTTTTAGAGTAATTAATCACAAATTATTATTCATTTAATTCCCATTGACTTAAAATGGTTTAAAGCCTAACCTTTCCTTCAAACAATCTAACCCTAAAAATATTAAGCTCTCAGAATTAGCATTTGAGGGGCTTTTGACTGAGTAAAATACTTCACAAGTAATGGGGGTGATGTATGCAATAGCCTGTGTGCAATTAACCATATCAGGAGCTCAAAAATAGACGTTAATAGACCTTTGGCTTTTGAACATAAATAGAAAAACAAAGAAATAGACTAAGCTGGACTTAATGAGAGTGCTAATGCAGCCATAATTCGTGGAGCCTTGGAACTATGATGAAAAAAGTAGATGAGAGTGTGTGAAAGTGAGTGTATGAGTAGCCTTGCAGATTGCAAGAACTATATCTGCATTTTTCTCTGAGCCGGATATAGGATGTGTTAAAATCCAATATCACTGTTATGCATTTAATATGAGTCTCTTAAATTTAGCAGATTCAATTAGAGATGATTGAACAAGTATGCTGTTCGATCATCAGTTATATTTTTGATACAGATACACATCCTTAAAGGGGTCATATAATGCCATTTTTGTACAAGTTAATATGAATGTTTAGGGTCTAAATGAAAACTTTGTAATATACTTTTATTAAAAATTCTCATTAGTATTTTAAGAAAACACTAATTTTACCTGGTCAAAAACAGCTCTGTTTTCAGCACGCGTTTCAGTGCATATGCCTTTAAATGATAATGAGCTTCGCTCACTCTGCCCCTCTGTTCTGCGGGCGTTTTGATACAAGGCACGTGGAGTGTTGCCTTGACAACAGTTGAGGGTATATTTTGGAGTAAGAATGGCAGCGGGAGTCTCTGAGGACACATCTGTGCAACCTTAGATATCCAGTGTGCAATCGTATCAGTTTGATCCGGAGTCGGACCAGGAACAAGATGACGGCCCAAAGAAGTTCGACAATTAAGGCTCGAACAGGACGTTTCTGAATGGTTGGTTAACGTAATGTCACTTTGATCTATTTTTGTATGCACTCACTGGCAGGGTAACGGTAGAGAAGTGAGATACGAACGCTATGTGTTTACTGATGTACACTCACCTAAAGGATTGTTAGGAACACCATACTAATACTGTGTTTGACCCCCTTTCGCCTTCAGAACTGCCTTAATTCTACGTGGCATTGATTCAACAAGGTGCTGAAAGCATTCTTTAGAAATGTTGGCCCATATTGATAGGATAGCATCTTGCAGTTGATGGAGATTTGTGGGATGCACATCAAGGGCACGAAGCTCCTGTTCCACCACATCCCAAAGATGCTCTATTGGGTTGAGATCTGGTGACTGTGGGGGCCATTTTAGTACAGTGAACTCATTGTCATGTTCAAGAAACCAATTTGAAATGATTCGAGCTTTGTGACATGATGCATTATCCTGCTGGAAGTAGCCATCAGAGGGTGGGTACATGGTGGCCATAAAGGGATGGACATGGTCAGAAACAATCCTCAGGTAGGCCGTGGCATTTAAACGATGCCCAATTGGCACAAAGGGGCTTAAAGTGTGCCAAGAAAACATCCCCCTTACCATTACACCACCACCACCGTGGTAACAAGGCATGATGGATCCATGTTCTCATTCTGTTTACGCCAAATTCTGACTCTACCATCCAAATGTCTCAACAGAAATCGAGACTCATCAGACCAGGCAACATTTTTCCAGTCTTCAACTTTCCAATTTTGGTGAGCTCTTGCAAATTGTAGCGTCTTTTTCCTATTTGTAGTGGAGATGAGTGGTACCCGGTGGGGTCTTCTGCTGTTGTACCCCATCCGCCTCAAGGTTGTGCGTATTGTGGCTTCACAAATGCTTTGCTGCATACCTCGGTTGTAACGAGTGGTTATTTCAGTCAAACTTGCTCTTCTATCAGCTTGAATCAGTCGGCCCATTCTCCTCTGACCTCTAGCATCAACAAGGCATTTTCGCCCACAGGACTGCCGCATACTGGATGTTTTTCCCTTTTCACACCATTCTTTGTAAACCCTAGAAATGGTTGTGCGTGAAAATCCCAGTAACTGAGCAGATTGTGAAATACTCAGACTGGCCCGTCACCTTTCTTTCCCATTCTGACATTCAGTTTGGAGTTTAGGAGATTGTCTTGACCAGGACCACACCCCTAAATGCATTGAAGCAACTGCCATGTGATTGGTTGATTAGATAATTGCATTAATGAGAAATTGAACAGGTGTTCCTAATAATCCTTTAGGTGAGTGTATACGTTAGTTCATTGACAGATTGACGTTACAACTGATGGTCATGAAAAACTTTTTTTCGCGATTTGCAAAGATTAATATAAAGGTTAATACAATTTTAAACTTACTTCTTCTGGAGGTGCAGAGGGAACATAAATAGTTGCCACCAATTCTTTTTTCTGGAGCAGCTTCTTAGCAAAACCAGCTTTATACAGCATTTCAGAATGTTTGTAAACAATAGGCACCAAGATACTTCCGGGTGGCAGAACGCGAGCGGCTTCTACTGACTAACTGAAGAGATCCAGCCGGCTACTGTAACAGTTACATAGTTAAACACATTGTTGTTGATCAAAGTTGAAACGATGATGAAAACGTCTTGTGTTTGGGGTTGCGCTGCCAGATATATACAGCAAAAGGTTGTATAGATTTCTTGTGGGTGAGGAGGTTACAGCGAGTGGACGTTGTGTCGTCAAAAGTAGGAAATCTAAATCTTAATGATGCCCTAAATTATATGATTTATCCAACGTTTACATTTCTGCTGCCAACCCCGCTTGCTCTTCAACTCTGCTTCGTGTATTCTCAAAACGGTCCATTTACAAAATCATAGCAGAGCATTTATCTTTAGCCGGGGAAATTCGAGACTAATATTAGTAAACTTGTCTCTTTTGAAGATCAGACTCATTGCCTGTCACTGCCTGCAGTAAAAGAGGGCTGCCCACTCTCACGCATTGACCGTGAGACTCACGCAATTGCCACTTTTCACACGCTCTCACGCCACACATCCATTTTCTCACGCAACTTACCGAAATGTATATTCCTCATACATAATATCGACTAATCAGTGTTTTTCAACCGCGCAAACAGGTTAATATAACAGCTGGAGAACAATTATATCACATAACATCTACCTCAGGAAAGCCATTTAATGACCATGATAGGCTATATGGCACGTAATTTTGGCTAGAAAAAAGAGCTAGAGAGTAATTTGCTAATTATGTGTAGGCCTACTATATTACATATTTACATATTATATATTTATTTATTATATTTTTTACTTATATCATTAAACTATTATGATATTATTATGAAATTATTATGATAAAAAAACGCATTATATTTAATTAAATTTTTTATTTTTATTACATTTTTACAGTCGACGGTGGGTTTCCCTTCCAAGCAATTTACTAGCGTTGCCATAGGAACGCTTCGGCTTTTGCCACCCGGAAGAACGTCTATTACTGTTGTGACGTCATGGTGAATTGTTGTATACTGACCCTTGTTTATAAAGCAGTCTGGTGGTGAGAAATGATTCGCGCAAATATGAAAGCATTGACGTTGCTCGTGGGGAATATTGCCTTCGAAAACAAAACTCAGCCTCTGTGTCTTCAGCGGTTCGGATTTAGGAACATCAAAATTATTACACCCAAGAACAGAACACCACAATCGCGTAGACGCCATTCTGCTCCAGTGTATCAACAATGACGGACTATGATGACAGCTCGCTCAGGGCGGGTCTGTGTTGAAACGCTGCTGTCAATCAACAATCGTGGGAGGGGCTTCCGTTTTATTGACGTCACAAAAACGAACGGCTCAATTTGAGGCAGGGGAAAACATATAAGGAGATTAAAACAAAAACACTGGATGGATTTTTATCATTATATGATGGTTGTGTACAAGCACTGCCAACACACATTTCAGTACAATCAACTTGTAAAAGTGCATGTACCATTATATGACCCCTATAAACATCTTATTTTAGTATTTTATACTAACAAAAATTGGGAAAAATTAGTAACAAATTGTATTCAGTCATAACCTTTTTTGTTCCTGCAATGAATCAAAGGACAATTAAGGTAACAGCTATGATATTAGAGCTGCTGATTCAGCCATTCAGATCACTTGACATTCAACACACCTGATTAGATTATTCAGATTATTCATCAGGAGATGTGGCCGCCTCAGGGATCGATTAGGAACAATGATGATAAATCACTTCCTCTGGCTGCTTCCCCACCTGAGCACCGTGGTAAAAAAAAAGTTGCTGCAGAGGAGCTGTGTGAAAGTTTTGTACCGAATTGATCCATCTGATCCACGACAATGGAAAAGTAACATATGAGGCAGAGATTTTCAGACAAGTATACTGAGCTAGCCAAGGTAACCATACACTAGCTCTTCATAGGCAACCTGTTTTGAAGAGTTCTGTGGCTGTATTTAATCAGTTCTTTCTCCCAAATGCTTCTACAACTCAACCACCACTAGACTGATTTCAAGCTTGACAGATTTCAATTTATTCCTTTGATAGATTTCATTCATGCACACAGCAGGAGCAACACATGTCTATATCTAATAAAGAAGCTTCTGAAAAAAAATGGGTGGGATTAATTTTAAAGGAAAGGCCTCAACATAAGCAACCCAAATACATGCGAATGTCCAGTGACAAAAGGTATCGAGCAAAGAGCAGTGTATTGGACACAGTGCTGGGACTGTTTTAGGATCGAGAACATTACATGAATCTGAAAAGCACAGGGGGATTTAAAACTACAGACAAAAGCATTTTAATTCAAACAAAACCACACCTGGCAATCCTCTGTGATACAGAGGATGATTAATTGACTAGAAATTTTCTATTCCCCCCAAAACAAAATTGAGTGTCTCGAACGGTGATGACTGAGGCGCCCTAATTTAGCGATTTATAATAATGGTAAAATTATTAATTATTTACTGTAATGACTAATCAAGATCGCAATAGCTAAAACATGCTGTTATCTAGATAATCTGACTTGAACTGTTTGACGGTCTACAGTGTAAGCTCTGAAGAGATGACTAATCCACCTCTGAGAAACGGGCTAGATGAAAAATTAACGGCTGATAGCGCATCAGGGGCATTTATACTGAGCAGAGCGTGAGCAAAATACTTATCAAATGTATTTATTAGCGAAACAAATCAGAGACTTGAGCTCATGGCTTTCTGGGCATCAAGAATAGCCCGAACATCGGGACGGAGGTATCGTTCGTAAGCAGCAGAAGACCACCGCCCCATAGCTTTGAGGGTTGAAACCGGAGCGGAAGCTGCCGCTGTTGTTGCTGCACCGATGCGCAGAGAATGAGCAGTATAGCGGTCCGGGGGCAGTCCACAGAATTGGCAAAGGAGGCGTAGGTGACAAGAAAACCAGGTTCTGGACATTGTTTTCCCTGCCTGCGTGACGAACAGCGGCTCCTGCGGATCGGCACTAGGGCGGTACCTCAAATAGAACAGCATGGAAATTAGAGGACAAAAAACAGTGTTAGACTCAGAAATGTACACGATTACGCCTTTACGATTTTTATCAGTTTTGGAATGTTTTAAAAATAATGTGAAATGGTGATCATGAATTGAGACATCAGAAATTGTTAGATTGAGATTTGGGTCAAATGAACAAGTGCGTGAAGAAATTTCACCACCCCTTAGAAAACCAAAAAAAGCTGTGAGAATGACTGTTTCTAACAACTGATCGGTGTACGGCCCAAAACACCCATCCCGTAATTTTGATATTACTTGTTTAACCAAAGGTAGAGTAAAAGGGAGACGTTTATCATTGCCTTGTGGAGATTGTCTTTTTATCCCGTTCAGCAAAAGGCGAATGGAAGGATTTTCCAAAATACTGGAGGCAGATGGATCCAAGCAGCGCATGTGGAATTGAATGCCAGCGACCGTACTTTTGATGGAAGAAGGCTGCAGTTTCCGATTCTCGAAGCAGTGGACTATAAATGCACTAATATATGATATATTGACAGGCAGAGCAGCTACAGATAAAGAAGCACAAAAACTGATGAAATATGACCATGCAGAGTCATACGATTTTAATGTAGAACTAGCCAAACCCCCCCGCATGTACTGTGCAGCAGAATGCATATAGAATTGAAGAGGGCTATTCAATCTAGAATGGTTTGGCTGAAAGGCGGGCATTCCAGGCTTGATTGTGCTGCCGCTGGACACAGGAGATGAAATTTCTGAAAATTGAAACGAGACAAAGAATCGGCCACTTGGTTATTCAAACCGGGAATATGTTCTGCACGAAAATGATAGTTCCCCATAACTGACAGCCATGTAAGACGTCTCATGAACCTGTTGATAAATGGAATGGATGAACGCCTCTTGTTAATTATATTAACAGCAGCTTTGTTGTCGCAGAAAAACATAATTTGTTTCCTAGCCCAGTGTTTACCCCACAGAATGCATGCGACGACGATCGGATACAATTCTAATAGGGCTGTCGAGGAATCACCGGCAGGTGCGGAACGCAATTCTTCCGGCCATGCAGACGCAAACCATTCGTTTTTGAAAATCCCCCCGAACCCTACGGAAGGTGCAGCATCAGTATACAGATTAAGAGCTAAAGATGATTCCATGAAATCATTAAGAAAAAAGGAAATGCCATTCCATTTATCTAGAAGCAGAGACCAAAATTTTAGCTCAGATCTACATCCTGCGTCTAAAGAAACTATATCACTGAGAGCTTTTGCAGATTTAGAAAGGTCAAGAAGCCTGGAAATAAATGATCTGCCTTGAGGAATTACTCTCATAGCGAAATTAAGGTGACCCAAAAGAGAGAGCAAGTCCCTTTTTGAAAAAGATTTTGAATTTTTTGCGACTTTCATAACTTGTCTTATCCGGGATAATTTCTCGAGGGGGAGTGAAGCTTGCATGCGAATTGAATCGAGAGAAATGCCTAGGAATTCGATGATTTTGACTGGACCCACGGTCTTTTCCTCCGAGAGAGGAACGCCTAATTCAGAAAAGGTGCGTTTGAGAGTTGAGATAGAGAAGTCTGATTTTTTTAAAGGAAAATCTACTAGGAGAAAATCATCTAAAAGATGAAGGACGAATGATAATTTCTCGTTATTAAGAAGAATCCAGCACAAAGCCTCCGACAAGGTATCGAATATTTTTGGACTGCTACGACAGCCAAAAGTGAGTCTAACCGCAAAATACAATTTTTTCCTCCACTGGACGCCGAACAAATGCCACTGTGAGGGATGCAATGGCATAACTTTAAAAGCATCGGAAATATCTGCCTTTGCAAGCCAAGCTCCACGTCCTGCCTTTTTTATGAAATTGATGGCATCATCGACAGTGTTGTAAAACAGAGAAAATGGGGCTAAAGGAATAAGGCTATTGATGCTGTCAGCCAAACCATTGTGGGGAGCAGAAAGGTCGATAATTAAACGTTTTTTACCCGAATATTTTCGAGTGGCTACTCCTATAGGACTTATCCTAAAAATCGGGAAAGGAGAATAATCAAATGGGCCTATCATGAATCCTTTTTTAACCTCTTTCTCGAGCAAGGTATCCACGGTTTCCGGCTCCTGAGACGCGGACAGTAGGTTATGGCAATGAAAAGATACAGCAGGAAAATGCAGCAGACCAGCAAAAAAACCCTGAACGAGACCAGTCAGTAAATAATCCACAAAACAGCGGTCAGGATGCTTTCTCAACGCCCGTCCCAGCTTGGGAACGTTTATGGGAGTTGAAGGTTTTATTTCTTTCGCTCCATTTTTATGAAGCGTGTTCTCCTCGGGCACACGGACTTTGGGTGGGCGTTCCCACAGTAGCTACAAACATGAAAATATTTACAATTATGCATCCTACAAATATTTTCATTGAAATTGAAGCAAATAGGAGTACCAAAGTTATTCACCTGGGGGCCGGCTTTATGGCTCGGGCCAGGATGAGACATGGAGGAAATAGGCTTAGATTTAGAGCATAAATTAGTAGAATGCGAAAGAGAGCCGCAAACGGAGCAGGACAGGATTTGGTGACCTGTGAAGTGTCTACTTATGAGCGCGAGATCGACCACGGACCAGTCTAGTCTTTGATTAAAGCGTTGAATGAACATGGCTGCCTTTGCAGAAAAAGACCTGTGATACTCGTAGAACAGAACTCCACCGTAAGAGAGAGCTAGGTCAGAAATAATGGCCAGATAGGTATCTAGTTCGGCTCTGCGCGCTGGATGGACCTCACAGATAACATCCCTATAAACTCCAAATGCGGTAACGAACTCGGGAAAAGTTAGAATTTTTGAAAGTCTAGGGTCCCCATCTTTTAGCTCGACATGCACGTCACCACAGTCTACTATACGCCGTTCACACAGCTCGGAACCCAGCAGGAGTTTAACAAGGTTGATGTCATTACCTGCCAATATCTGTCCCCTCAGCTGATGAGAGATGGCAGCAGCTGGTGGGAAAAAAGGCGAGCCAGTGGAAAGAGGTACGGCGGTTGTTAGGGTCCTTTTAGGTAAAAATTCCGTGGTGACGTCATCACTTTGAGGCTGGCGCGGATGTTGATGCGGGTCGGAGACAACAGCGGCGGTTGAAGCAGGGAAGATGGTCGAGGAAGGTCTGGAAATGGAGCCGTCTTCCAGTGTTGATATCCTAGCGGACATGCCGAGGAGAGAAGATTGGATGTCAGAAAGTGCCATGAGCACTGGATCATCTGCTGAAAAAGTACTTGGGCCCGGACGAACAGAGCAGCTGACCCGTTTTTGTGCTGGGGCTTTGCTGGCTGTCTCGGGATTTTTTCGCTTCGAGGTGTGCTTTTTTCCGGAGGACTGAGGAGGCACCGGCGGAGATTCAACAACTGGGATTATTAGAGAATCGCAGAGGAGGACAAATAGGTCCTCGTGAGAGGCGCCACGCGGAGGCTGAATGTCATTTAAAAATAGGGTTTCCAGTATTTTTGCCGCGGGCCAATCGCCGATGCATGGTTGGGACGAGGATTTATTCGCCAACCGCCGAGAACTCCTACGAGCGGTAGCGTTATCTTCCGGGCAGGCATCCTGCACCTGATCCGATTGAAATGGTGATGGCCGGGTTTCCTCAGAAGAGTCTTGCCAATCTTCCTCGACAGCGGTGGAAGTCATAGCCGACACTAGGGTAAATAGAAGCAGTACTTTTGCGTTTAACAACATGAGTGTTTTACCAGCGTACAGAACAGCAGAAGCGAGCAGCGAGCCAGCAGAGCGAGCAGCAACCAGCAGAGCGAGCAGCAAACCAGCAGAGCGAGCAGCAAACCAGCAGAGCGAGCAGCAAACCAGCAGAGCGAGCAGCAAGCATGTATGAGCAAGGTGAATGAGCTTTAAATAGGCACCTTGTTTGAGCTTTGGCCATTGAGCAACGAGGGGAGTTAATCAGCTAATGCAGCTCAGCTGGAGCTGATCAGCTGACGGGACAGTGTTGATAGCAAAGCATTAGCAGCGTCTTGACTACCTGGCCTGCCAGAACTGACGCTGACGCTCAATTTAGGACCTCAGTATTTTCTGGCTGAACCAAACACACTTTTCTCTCTTAATCGTGATAGATGTATCCAGTTTTATTTGGGATTGCTATGGATCAACAAGATATGATGCCAAGCTGTGTCTTATCTAACCACAACTACATTTATTTGACCAAAAATACAGTAAGAAACGGTAATATTGTGGGATATCTTTGCAATTTTAAGTAACTTTTAGTATATTTTTTAAATGTAATTTATTCCTTTGGTGACAAAACTGAGTTTTCAGCATCATTACTCCAGTCTTCAGTGTCACATGATCCTTCAGAAATCATTCTAATCTGTGGATTTGGTGATCAAGAAACACTTATTATTATTGTGAATGTTGAAAAACAGTTGTGCTGCTTAATATTT
This sequence comes from Rhinichthys klamathensis goyatoka, assembly GCF_029890125.1. Taxonomy (NCBI): domain Eukaryota; kingdom Metazoa; phylum Chordata; class Actinopteri; order Cypriniformes; family Leuciscidae; genus Rhinichthys; species Rhinichthys klamathensis. The sequence continues at coordinate 100,080 of NW_026607244.1, read as the reverse complement.
TTGTGGAAACCCTGCAGTGTTGCCAGATTGGAAATGTCTAAGTATACCAGAAGCTCAAAATGATCATATTTGGAAGAAAATTATCGTACACGAGTCAAACGTACAGCTATTTATCTAGACCAACAACTTTTTGACATGACCGGCAAGTTACTTTATTGCTATACTATTGACCTCACCTTGGAAACAACAGACCTAAGCGCCGCAGCAACGTAAACTTGTACTTGTGAGAGAGAGTCATTCTCCACGATAATTGGCCAAGAAGACGTAACGTGAGACGAGATGGAAGACATGCATAACACCAGATCACGTTCTCCTCACAATCATGATGGTAGATGTAGGATCCACAGCTAGATCAATGAGTATAGAAGCCCTATATTGCAATGACCATAATTTGAAGTGTCACAAAATTCTGAAATGATCGTACATTGTGAGATTTTTTTTCCATTTTTGATCGTACAGAGGTCAAAATGATTGTACAAATACGAATATGATAATTATCATTTGTCTGGCAACACTGAAACCCTGATAATTTTTTTCAAAGTTCAAACAAACAGCATTTATTTAAAATATTAATCTTTTGTGAGCTTATATGGCTTTACTGTCACCTTTGATTAATTATGTGTCTTGCTGAATAAACATTGGCTTAGTTTCTTTCAAAATAATCTTACTAACCCCAGACGTTTGAATGGTATATGAGACCACCATATATAAGAATGCATTTTATCTCAAGTATACTGTTAAGAATTCAAATCAATTCCAGTTACATTAACACCATTATACAGATCCCTGTGCTGTACTGTATGTAAATCCTATATTAAGGGATTTTCCTTCCATGAGAGTAATTCAAGCTTGAAGTACCACCTTCATGTTTTTGTGAGTCCACAGCAGTCATCACAGCCCCAGCTGAGCAACAGACAGTGTGCCTCACCAAACTGCACTGATAGAGAGCACGCAAAATGAGTGAGAAATCTGTAGTGTCTTTTCAATGCTTAATAAATCCATCCATGTGATTTTAATTTGATGCTTTTTACTTCGCCAATATTGATACAGTACATGCCACATTTAATTGCCATTATAATTCATTAATTAAATAATTTATTGTGAAACATGTAATTACTTAAAAACAGAGCTAAATTTGATATTGTCAGATAATGATTTGTCTGGAATGGTCGAATGTGGATTCTACTTATACACATCTATGCTCAACCACAACCTTAAAGGATAATTCCGGTATTTAACACTTTGAGTCTATTTTGTAGTTTGTTTTGGATGAACTAGAATGGTGGTCTTAGAAATTTTGACGATGGGTCCTGTCTCGACTTTTTGACTATTTTAGAATCGCCTCTGACCGCTTCAGAGTGGATGTCTATGGGCATGCTCAAACATGTCCTTAAAACGTCTCAGGTTACAAATGTAACCTTTGTTCCCTGAGAACAGGGAACGAGACAATACGTCATCGACGTTATGGGGAACGCCTCAGGCGTGACAGGTGTCTGAAATCACTATCAAATCACGTCAATAACATTGACCGGCGACAGCCCGTGAATCATTAGCGTGAATGATTAACGTGCGACCTGGTAGTATATAAGGGCGCCTTGCAAACATGACAAATCACCTTATCGTCTGAAGGGACTGTACGGCAGGCAAGCCCCGAGGCATGGCAGGGAGACGTATTGTCTCGTTCCCTGTTCTCAGGGAACAAAGGTTACATTTGTAACCTGAGACGTTCCCTTTCGAAGGGAACTCAACAATACGTCATCGACGTTATGGGGAACGATATACCCACGCCGCCATGCTGAGGGGAGTGCATGCCCCCAGGCAGTGACAACTGTCAGAACCAGCAATTTCAAATGAAACGCTAGAACCACTCACCGTCAGGTCATACTGGGCTGTCAGTGACAGCATTCCCTACGGTCATAGCCTAAGCTATAAGCCTCACAGGAAACCTCCATAAACATAGTTAAATGAAAGCCTACCTGGGCCTGCTCAAAGGCCTAGGACCACAACTTCAATTAGAAGGGGCCCCTTCTAGGGAATGTGGCTAGGGAATCCGAAGGAACCCCAGCCAGTCACTATTCAGGGGAACGTACTCACCCCGATATGCCACCAGGACGGCCTGACCTGGCGTCAGATACATAGACACTTAGTCTGGCCACTTCCTGTCTGTCCAAAGACAGAGCCTCTGGAAAAAAGCCTTAAGTAAGGCATCCAACCCGAGGGACTGCGACGCTGGCAGTGAACCACTCGGCCCGGATCTCAGAGACGGGATATCCCGGAGAGTATGACTCAGCATAGTGCTTTATGACCCTTGCTAGCGAGGGGAGTTTCTCTACTCGATCCATGGATCAACCCAGTGTTTGCAAACACTGAGGAGGCCTGTGAAGGCCTAATGGCTGATCTAACCGGAAGGCCTCACGAGAGGCCTACGACCGTCTGACCAGACTCAGGAAGCCGCATGCTCATAGAGACCCTCAGTGAGGGGAGCACAAGGTCTGCCTGGTAGGCAAACCAGGCTGTAGGCAGGAAAGGTTCCAGGAGGGAACAAATAGCAGAGAATAAACACTTTAGCGAGCCAGGGCGCAAGCTCGCCCTCAGCAGCTGCCTATTAAGGCTAGCTGAAACTGATAGCAAGAGGCCACTAGCTTCATAAACCCAGCACCATTAGAGAAACATTACAGGGAGGCCCGGAGAGGCCTACTACCTGATAACCCCAGTATGTGGGGTGCTCCACCTTCAGGGAGGCCCGGAGAGGCCTACTACCTGATAACCACAGTATGTGGGGAGCTCACCTTCAGGGAGGCCTGGTGAGGCCTGCTACCTTACAACCACAGTATGTGGGGAGCTCACCTTCAGGGAGGCCTGGTGAGGCCTACTACCTGATTACTACAGTCTGTGGGAACTCACCTTCAGGGAGGCCTGGTAAGGCCTACTACCTGATAGCAACAGTATGTGGTCACCCACAGGGAGGCCTAGAGAGGCCTACTACCTGATAACCACAGTATGTGGGGAGCTCACCTTCAGGGAGGCCCGGTGAGGCCTGCTACCTTACAACCACAGCATGTGGGGAGCTCACCTTCAGGGAGGCCTGGTGAGGCCTACTACCTGATTGCTACAGTCTGTGGGAACTCACCTTCAGGGAGGCCTGGTAAGGCCTACTACCTGATAGCAACAGTATGTGGTCACCCACAGGGAGGCCTAGAGAGGCCTACTACCTGATAACCACAGTATGTGGGGAGCTCACCTTCAGGGAGGCCCGGTGAGGCCTGCTACCTTACAACCACAGTATGTGGGGAGCTCACCTTCAGGGAGGCCTGGTGAGGCCTACTACCTGATTGCTACAGTCTGTGGGAACTCACCTTCAGGGAGGCCTGGTAAGGCCTACTACCTGATAGCAACAGTATGTGGTCACCTACAGGGAGGCCTAGAGAGGCCTACTACCTGATAGCGATGGTACGTGGGGAACTCACCCTCAGGGAGGCCTGGTGAGGCCTGCTACCTGATAATCACAGCATGTGGGAACTCGTTTTCAGGGAGGCCTAGTGAGGCCTACTACCTGACAGCCATAATATCTGGGAGCTTTTTTCTGCTACCCGATAGTAAGCCAGGCTAGCTGTCCAGTTGCCCGTCCTTGGGCTTGTCTCTTCAGGGAGGCCTGGTGAGGCCTACTACCTGATAACCATCTTAAGTGGGAATTCACCTTCAGGGAGGCCTGAGGGGCCTACCACCTGATAGCAACTGGTAGCTGAGTCCGGGTGACAGTTCCAAGGTGGCCTGCTATGGCCAGCCAGCTGGGGACTCGCCTATCAGGGAGGCCTGGTTGGGCCTACTAGCTGACAGCAAGTCAATTCTGCTACAAAGGAACACTGTTGGGAACCATACCACACCAATGGAACTATTAGGCCCACCTACAGGAGGCCTAGTACGGCTAGCTACCTGTAGCAGCTATAAAGTATGTCCCACAATGTTGGGACTCGCCTCAGAGGAAGCCTGTTTAAGGCCTACTACCCACCGGTGAGTCAACTGCCCGAACCACCAAAGCCAACCATTTCTCTCGAGAAGTGGCCTACAGCGCCCTATTGGGGGCTGCCCATACAAGGAGCCCTGCTGAGGCCTACTACCTGATGGCGCAGCCTTCGTTGGCAGATAAGCTGTTTACTCAGCGCCTACAGCATCCTGGTGCCTAATCACATTGCCCACGGCAGTGTACTCAGCTAGAGTAGCTTAGCACCCTAAAAAACAAGGGGAGTACAACATACGCTATACTGCCTAAACGGAGGCCCCAGAAGTCAGGGGCCTACCATCTATGCATGGGCGTCAGCTCAGGGCAATGCTCTGGCTTCAGGGGAGCGAACCTCGACAAAGGAAGAAGTGAAGGCTTACTTCGTACTCGACCCGAGCCATAGTGGTGCGAGGTAGAAAAATACAGAACTGAGAGTGAAGTGCTCAGACCTACCCTGAGTCACAGGGGAATACTCACACCTCACCCTGAGGTTACCAGGGTGCGGGCCTGCCAGCGGCTCTAGGGGTGACAGAAATGTATCTGTGCCCAACCTAGGGGAGTGGGGGCTTCCTAAAAACCACCACCTAAAAACCCAGCACTCGAGCAGTAGCTCAGCGAGGTAAATAAGCCTATACTGGCGGTCTAATCCAAATGCCAGTTCTGCACGGCAGGGTCGGGCAGACAGACCGTCTTCTCAGTGAAGCGAAAGACGACCTAACCATGCTCGAAAAAAATAGAAAAACCACGGAGGCCTGATTGAGGCCCACCATGACCTTATAAACCAACCTCTGCACCAAGCTGCATTACTCTAGTCGCCCCAGAATGCAGAGAAGGGGGCGGGCCATGGCCTAACGACTCCCATGGGAGGAGGCTGTATACAGGGATGTAAAACATACATTCACAAAGTGAAGAGTCAGAGGAAGAAATGCTAACAAAGCAGAGCGCCTCAATATCCCAGGGATAGCCTAGGCCAGCTACAGAGGCGGCCCTGGTGAGGGCCAGCCTGTAAGCATAGATCTATCTGAGGGCTCGGAGGAGCCACAGCCACTTAAAGAATATAATCTGTATTATTCCATACAAAGGGCTGCAAAATCGCCAGCCTACTGAAAACCCAAACAGAGCTCAAGGGGCGAAACACTCAGAAAAGTCAAAAACGGCCCCGTGGGCCGGACATAAGATCTAACTGAAGCACTAGCGCCAGTCAACCTCTAAGAAAAAATTTCTAAAAGAGAGACCAACTACTCTACCCTACGGTGGCCTAGCAGCCCGAAGGCTAACACAGTTACCGTACTGGCCACCTAGCAGGGGACTTCAGGGCCCTAATAATCCAAAAAAGTTCTCTTACCTTAGTACTTTGACATGACCCCATAACTCTATACAGGGAACGCGGTCTGTAGAGAGAAACATTTTATTTTTTAATCACAAAAAATACTCTTCAAAAGACCGGCAGCTCACCTGCGGCGTGTGAAGTAAGACCCAATTTTTCAGACAGTTCTTTTAAGAACCTGGGATCCGCCACTTCACAAGCCTGAAAGGGGCGTTTCCAAAAACCAAACCTAGGTGGGCCGTCAGAACATAGTTCTCATCATAGGCCCATCCCCAGGCCTGATGTAATGAACGCCTGGAGGTCAGGAGAGGGCAGAAATGTCGTGACCCTCCGGGGAGGTTATCCATCACCGACGCTGTGTGCGCTTGCGCTGGATAACCTCCCTCAGATCTCTCCTGTTGCGGGAGTCACGCCTTCTCTGCGACCTGCTCCTTGAGAGAGGGGGCGCACGAGAGGCGACACTGGCTCGTTGACCCTGCATACGGTCCTTAGACCGTGAAGGGCCAGGCCCACCCGCTTGCCGGGGTACGGACGCGGATCTCAGCGGCATGCAGGTTTTAAACGCTGCTGAGCGCGCCTTCGCCTCCCTGAACTTCCCCACCACCGCCTCCACGGAGGTGCCGAAGAGTTCGGAAGGCGAAACCGGCGAATCGAGGAGAAAGGCTTTTTCTTTCTCCCCGATGTCGACTAGATTTAACCACAGATGCCTCTCCGTGGCCACCATCGCCGCCATCGACCGTCCGATCGCGGCAGCAGTTTGCTTGGTAGCCCGGAGAGCCAAGTCTGTGGTGCGGCGCAGCTCAGCCACCGCCTCAGGGGACATCCCTGCCCCCTGGTCGAGATCCCCCAGCAGGTCGGCCTGGTACGCCTGCAACACTGCCATGGTATGTAGTGCAGCACCGGCCTGACCTGCTGCCGTGTATGCTCTGCCATTCAAACGAGCTGTTGTCTTCAGTGGTTTGGATGGCAGGGTTGGAGCTTTCAGTGTCGCTGCCCGCCCAGACACGAGATAGTTCGCGAACGTCTCGTCAATGGGCGGCATGGACACGTACCCGTGCTCTCCGATCCCCTCAACATCAGCGAAACTAGCCCGCTGATGTCGGTGGATACGGGCAGAGTACGGGTTCTTCCATGCCCTCTCGATCTCCATATGGAGATCAGGAAGAAATGGAAGGCTCACCTGAGCTGGTGGTGTATGGCCGGGGAGAAAACGATCGTCGAGCCTGCCGCGAGCGGTCTCTCCTCTAGCGCGCCGCCAAGGCAGCTGCAGCCTATCGGCAGCGCGCCCCATCACATCCACCAGCTCTGCATACACGGGGCTGGATGGCTGAGGAGGTTCAGGATCTATTTGATCATAAATCTCCTCAGCCATCTCCTGCGCGTCCTGAAGAGCATCAACTGCAGGTACAGTCGGTGAATAGTCTTCCCCATCGACCTGCAATTCACCCTCGTCAGTCGTCGAATCATCTGAGAGGTTTACAGCCCTCTCGAGGCGATCGACGAGCTCCATCTGGGAGCCCCATGATGTAAGTCGCCGCTCGGCCTCGGCACGAGCGGGACCCGCACCATGAGGTCCAGACGCTGAACCCCCCTCACTCGAGAAGAGGGCCAGACGAGAGCGGAGCGTTTTAAGGGAAAAACACTCGCAGTTCGCACAGAGGGTTCCCTCGAGAACCTCCCGTGCGTGCTCTTCACCCAAGCAAAACACGCACAGCTCGTGTGTGTCGGCCGGTGTCAGAAACCTCGGACACGGGTCGGCACACTTACGAAAACAATCAGTTTTAGCTGTGCGTTTCATTCTTACCTTTTTTTCCTCCGTATATCTGAATAGCGTTTCAAACAAACAGTCCCTGAAGACGATGAGATGATTTGTCATGTTTGCAAGGCGCCCTTATATACTTCCAGGTCGCACGTTAATCATTCACGCTAATGATTCACGGGCTGTCGCCGGTCAATGTGATTGACGTGATTTGACAGTGATTTCAGACACCTGTCACGCCTGAGGCGTTCCCCATAACGTCGATGACGTATTGTTGAGTTCCCTTCGAAAGGGAACAACCCTTAACGTTCGTTTTCAAAACTGTGCAACTCACCGAGTGGTTAGTGGTGTTCGTTGATGTTCCAAAACAAGTAGCGTAGCGAAATACAGTTTCTGTCGTGTTTTATTTGACATTTTTTAAAATCGCATTGATGTCTGCTGGAGGTCTCAGTGCTCGTTGATATTACTGCGCTACCGGAAACGGAAAGGGGTCTGTTTACATTTGGTTGTAGTCTTTTCGCTCGGTTCTCCGTCTCTCAGAAGGCTAGCGTGAGCTGAGCAACTGCGGCAAAGTGGTTGTCGCCATCAAGTGGTCGGGAGTGTGCTAACGCTTCAGACTCAAATATCGAGCGGAAGTTTATATGCGGTTGTGAGGTATCTGAAAAAATAGTTCCACTATAGCAAATAACACGGATTGAAAGCATACATTGCGCCGATATATTTGTTTCTAATCATCAACAAACACCACTAACCACTCGGTGAGTTGCACAGTTTTGAAAACGAACGTTAAGGGTTGTTTTAAGGACATGTTTGAGCATGCCCATTAGACAGCCACTCTGAAGCGGTCAGAGGCGATTCTAAAATAGTCAAAAAGTCGAGACAGGACCCATCGTCAAAATTTCTAAGTCCACCACTCTAGTTCATCCAAAACAAACCACAAAATAGACTCAAAGTGTTAAATACCGGAATTATCCTTAAAAGGGACAGTTCACCCAAAAATGAAAATGCTTGCTGTTCCAAATCTTTATACATTTATTTGTTCTGTAGAACACAAAAGTAAATATTCTGAAGAATGTTGGTGGAGTGGCGTAACTTTGTTTTAAAAAGTGGGTGGGACAAGATTGTGTGTGTTGGGGGGAGGGGAGGGGAGGTGCTAATTCAATGATATATCATTTATGTACAATAATTATTGTTCAGTTTCAATAGTACACTGAGTTTAATTTATCGACATAGAAGTCATGTATAACGTTATAGTTTCATCCTTAAAGCTGTCACTTGTCACTGGTGATTGTCATTTAAACCTTTCTGGATCCGCCATCAAATTAACAAGTTTAATTATATCAAGTGCTGTGAGAAAAGGCTATAAATCTCCACCTCCAACATCCTCACATCCATATAGCTTATACTAGCCGAGACTCCTTCTTTATGTGTACAGATGTGATGTAATGACACAAAGACATGCTCGAATTTCCCGCAGAAATCCACCAGTACCACTGGAATTAAAAACATTATTACAAACATTTGTGTGCATTCTGTTTTGCGATTTTATTTCACCTTAACGGATAAAGAGTCTCTGCAATGGTGTTAAGCGGCATCGAACACTCAGCATGATTTCAAAAATCCTCTTATTTAACAAATGAATGAAATTAATATTCTGTCAGTCAACTGGTGTTTCGAAAAGTGGTGGGGACATGTCCCACTCGAAAATGACGCCTATGGTAATCAAACAGTTTTAGTTGCCATTAGCTATGTTTCCATCCAAAGTTGCGAATTTAACTTATGCATAATATTTAAAAATTGCATAAAACTTTTGCGAATAAAGCACCATTCCCTTTAATAGTAATAAAAATGGAAGTTGCTGCAATCTGGGAAGCCACTGTGGCTCATTTTTTTCTCCATCATAAATGACTTGCGTCTCAGAGCGCGCAGACGAAATGCAATACACACTGTCATTTTATCTGGTGTTCGGATTCCTCTTGTTTGGGAATGCAGTCATACATGTGAATACAGTTCTGGGAAGTCATTATACCAAATCGTTTTGATAACTTTGGCTCAGCCATATCAGTTTATGCTTATATGTCTTCTTATATGAAACAAATGTATCTGCCTCAATTGAGCACATACGTTTTTTATGCATCAGGTTTTATCAAGCGTTTTTTGTTGTTGTTGTTGTTGTTGTTGTTGTTGTTGTTTTTTTGTGATATCCCAGAATGTGCTTAGAAATAGGTGGATGGAACCAGCTAGTGACTGTGACTTTCATTGTGTGGACTTTTCTGAGTGAACTATCCCCTTAATTTATAGTTTAGCATTTGTTTTCTTGTGTTATATTTTCTAGCAAAGCATAATCATTTGTTATTGAATATTCTTGTCTAACAGCCGTGAATCACTGTTCTACAATAATGGTGACGAATCGATAGAGCACAACCTCTCATATTGGCAGCGTTACATTTATTAGGGTAAAGTGACAAGTCTTTGCATTTAGATTTCAAACACCACCTTAAGTAATTCATCCTACACAGACACTGATGCAGTATAGGGCACGTAATGGAAGCTCCCTTTCTGAATTGCAGCCGTAAATCATAGTAGTGATTTCTGTTTAATTACTTAGTAAAACGAGCCGTTATTATCGTAAATATTAATTTTAATTGCACAATCAATCTGCTTTTCAAATATATACGATTGTGTTTAAGCAACCTACTCAGCCGAGAGAAAACTTAACAAGGCCGTTGATATGTTAATTGGCTTTTTTTTTTGCAGCTGGCAGTCTTAATTAAGCTGTATTAATGAAGAGGATATAGTCACATATAGTTACCGTTACAGTCGGCCTATGCAAAAGGTCAAGCGCTCACGCGAATTTGCAAATCTGCAACAATGACGTGCTGAAAATACTCTGCAGATTGCTTACATGTGGCATCCTCTGATTTGCACAAGGTCGACTGGGCTGAAGCCAGAAATTCATCATGCATTTATATGACCCTCATCAAGGCACGTGGATACGCCGCGGGTGACTAGGTAAACTTTATAGGGCTGCGAGAAAGGTCTTTTTTTTGGGTACTCACTCAAACTCCGCAGTTAGAGACCAAGGGGACTGTGATTTCGTTATGCTGATGGATTTTGCTTTCCTTGGGCAGTTTATGTACAGCAGTGAGTGACATTCATTTGGTCTGGCACACTGTTCTCTGTCTCCTGCTTCGCTGTACTGCAGTTGGAGTGCATTATTTGATAGATTTGCCGAGGAGAGACTGTAAAAACATGAGTTGTGACAACGCTTAACTGTCATTGCTCTTAAGTTTTTCCTCCAAGACAGGAAAGAAGACGAAATGATTTTCCCTTAGCAGATTTAGAAGTGCCTATGTGCTTATACTAACAAATGCGTCTATCTGAATACGCATGGGTGTTTTCGTAGATGCTGTGTCAATTTAAAATCACCATGTCTTAATAGGGACCTTGTTAGTCAATGGCGGTCCAGTCCATCAAATAATTACACACCCGCCAAACTGACTGGCACAGCAGCGTTCAGCCCTATATACTAAAGCACATTCATTATTTTCTTCCCACTGTTGTTTGAACAACACAGAGATGTTTCCAACAGCAGGTCTGAGCAGTTGTAGGGTCAGGCGCTCCCCTCATAAGCAGGAGGCTAAAGGCTGGATGAGGCTTAATGAGCTGTCGCAGTCAGCTGCCCGAAATCCTCCAGGCCTGCACACGCTCGCTCGATCCCTTGCTTTCTTCTTTCCCTGACCTTCTACTGTCAGCAGGCCTGGCCTCAGAATCAATTCATCCTACACAGGAAGAGATTGGAGAAGTGGGACAAGACGAAATGGAGGTTGAATCACTGTCAAGCTTCGCTCTGAAATGTCCCTGCAGCACCCCGCATACTCGAGGGTTTCGAGAGCCGGGATATATTGAAATTTCTCTCAGAAGCACGAGTTTTCAGATATATTCAGAATGTGAATAGGAGAAGTACTTGAAATGGTGTGTTGCAGGGAAATAAATCTTTCTTTTCGTTGCGATCTTTGCCACTCTATCAGGGTAAACCGGGTTCAAGTCAATACGTTCGCTTCAAATAAAGAAGAGTGACCCTAGCCGAATCATGCAACGTGTGCGCCCGATGTGTAGGTTGTTGGTTTGAGTTGAACGTGCACTTTTTTAGTATAACCACCCCCTCTGCTGAATGTGTGCCTTATGATGTTGCTAGAAGTGCATTAGTCATTTTGAGCACTTTTAGGGCCAGATTTACTAACAGGTCGTGTCAGCGCAAACCCTCTGTTGGTGTTGAAAAATTACTGTCAGGATTTTCTAAAGACATGCAGTGAAGAAATTAGCGCTGCAAAGGCATGGGCAGACGCAAAATGTATATGTGGAGAGTATTTAAATGAATCATGCAAGGTGATTTCCTAAGGTTTACGCTCGTCAATTAACTGTTTTTTGCGCCATTATTTACCGCCCCAAAAAAGCACGTCTTAAAACGATCCTATTCTATTTTTTTGCTTTTTCAACTTTAGCTAGTCTGTAATGTTGCTGTTTGAGCATAAAACAAGTTCTGCAGGGTTACAAAGCTCAAAGTCCACTCCAAAGGGAGATATTTTATTCAACAGAATCCACTTTTGAAGAACTACAATGAACTACAACCCAATTGTACGCAAGCTGTAATAATGTAAAAATACAAGAAAAATAATGCGTTTTTTGAACAATCAAGCATGGAAACACTAAGCATGGACCTTCTGTCCACACTAAGACATCATTTTTATTAACACTCTCCAAAGTGGATACATTTGAAAACGCTGTTTTTGCGTGTGGACTGTGAAAATGGAGGTATTTAAATTCGATGGCGTAAGTTTAGTCATGTGACGCATATTGAACCCATTGATATTCATGTTTATACCTGTATTGTGCCTGTTATGTGCTATTCACTTTCACACAGTTGCTAAAATATGTTACTTTGCAGTCCTGCAAAGATGACAGAAAATTCACTCGCATTTGCTGTCCTGCAGCAAAACATGAGAGCATTGGTATTTTAGACCAAACATATAATGGTGAGTGAGTGCGACCTGGCCGCATCAGTGAATGGTGAGATATTTTGCTAAATAAAATTATCCTGCCAGAAGAATTGGGTGATAACTTAATTATGTCTTGTTCTGTCTGTATCATCTCAGTGAGCTTTTTATGAGGGTTTACCCATGCGTTGGGTTAGGTTAGGTTAGTGAAAATGCTAGTGTGGACGGTTTTTAAAACGAAAACTCTTTCCGGATTAATGTAGACGTAACTTTAATTTGCATGTCGTCAGTAGATCACGCTTTTTTATTGTGCTCTGATGCTAATTTTCCCTGTTTAGTAAATCTGGCCCTTAGTGTGTGCATGTGTGTTTGTAGTGTATCTCTGTTAACTCTGTTAATTTCTGGAGGCTGTCTTAATTTCTACAGGAAGGAATTAAGTGTAACTTTGTGGAATAATCATCGTGAGCATCTATTCTTATCACAAAAGTAGAGAAAAGAGTGTCATTTTTATGAGCCCAAGTCAATTTTATCTCCACGGCACAGGTTTAAGGACATCTGAATTTAATTGTTTCAAGTTTTAAAATATAAATTATGTTTGCAATGGCATTTGGAAAATTGCCACGCCGAGCTCCTAGGGCTAAATTAACCCCAGGAGGATAGAGCGCATTCCTGCAGGTGCTGATTAAACCCAATCAAAGGAAGATTAAAACTGTTAAAAGAAATAAATTAAATGAAATTGGTTATGCCTCATATAAGACTTCTTTTCCAAGCCTACATTTTCCTTCTTAAATAAAAATTCTGATGTTGATGTCATAAAATAAGACATTATTCAGTTGTTTAAAAAGTGCTGGGATGTCACAGCCTTTAATGAGGTGCACAGGCTCAGAGATCTGGGGCTCCCTGTATCCCATGGGAGGACTGAAGATGGGCGTTTGCTTTTGAAAAGTTTTAATGAAGCTTTAGAACTCTTTTCATAGAAACCGTTATTTTCATTGCAGGAACTCGGTGAACAGAAATCACATTGAGCTGAAATATGGATGGAAATAATGCAGTTGGAGACATTCCGCGCTGTGAGTCATTTCTTTTCAAATCTTTTCCTAACTTGCGCAATAAATAATAAATAAATAATTGGAAATAAAATTATGGTTTGTGCAATTTACTGAAATTTTTTGAAAATTTGTCTGGAAATTTCACAGTACACTGAGTGCTGAACAAACATCACCTGAAATACAAAAAAAGTCTTTGAATGCTGGCTGATACTGATAAGCAGATAGTTATGTTGATGTTATGCCAACAACCAATAAATATATATAATTTGGCGTTTTGGATCATGCTGCTCACTTGCAATGTAGGCACTACCCCCAATATAAAATGGATAGTTCTAATTCTTGCTTCTGATTGGTTAATATGGTGTTCTATTTGTATAGTCATTATAATATATTGCACAATATTAACCTTCTATTATACCATGGTCTGTCTGAATACTCTATTTTGATTGGCTGGAAGGTGTGCAATGAAACCGTTTAATGCACATGTAGTTCCAAGTCAGTTTAATCACAGGTCTTTATTATGTGCTGTTTTCATTAAAGCACAAACACACACACACACACATACGTCACACAGTCAGAGAGCAGAGGTCGCAGTGCGCACACAAAGAAACATTCAAGAGCACAGAAACTTATCAACGCTGCCCATTGACTTTTAGTAATACAATTCAGCAACGATAGGGTTACATCGCTATTTTGAAGCAATTAAACTCTTTCCCCGCCAGCGTTTTTAAAAACAGTTACCAGACACTGCCAGCATTTTTGATCATTTACACAAAAATGTCATGGCCCCCATGCAGAAAACTTGGTTGTTTGATTATCTTGAATATCTCTATCACAATAATTAATTCAAATAAATGCTATAAATCATTCATTCAAACAAATGTAATCTTACACACTAGTTTATCTCTGTCTGATTCAAAGCGGGCAGAACACTATAGACCTAACGACTGTAACTAAGGAAAGTAACAGTCAGTTTTACCCTTCCATTCAAATATTGCACTGCAAACATCAATAACAGCTTTAAGTTTGTAATGCTTTGAGGAGCTTAAAGCACTTCGCGTCGGGTTGTTTGTTGCCTCCACATCGTGCATTAAAATCATTCAATGCACAGCTAGCCGTGGATTATCCCTTATAACTTCTATGAGCTATTCATCCCTATGAAAATACTGTAGCGGATAACTATTTTCTTTTATAGAAATGTTCTGTTATGTCATTGACTACATTTTGTAGTCTAAGAATGTCACTTTATGATGAATATCACTTTTTCATGATGTGGTTAGGTTTCCTACCTAAAACATTTTAACCATCACTATATTCACAATATATGACAGCATTCATACCATATTGCTTGAATAAGACACTGCAAGGTGTGTTTATGGTGTAAATAAAAGATGCATTATGCAGTGTAGACAGCTTTGTTGATTATAACAAGAGTGTTGGTGAGATCTCTGTGCATGCACTGTCAGTGAGCTGCCACTGAACTGCAGGGCTCAGATAGCCGTGTGAGACGTGACTGACATGAAGCACATACGTGTAGTGACAATTACGCTTCAGCAAGGAGCAGAATGTACAATTCAGTTGTCAAACAGATCCTTACAAAACATGGCAGATGGCAGTGCTCTGTACGGGAGGTTTTAGTCGGGTTCAGTAAGAACGGTTAACATTTTTTACACTTAACTAAGGTGTATTTTGCGTATTTTAACTGTTAAGCTTACAACAAAGTGTGGATTGAAGCAAAGCAGGCATGTATTTGAGAGCTCATTCACTGCTGGCTGCTATGGGTTTGCTGGATCATATGAATGCAAGAGATTTCTGGACAGTGTTTATGGAGATTAAGTGAAGGTTTTCATTAAAAATGAAAAATCTGTTTCATATACCAAAAGAAAATGATCACACCAAAATTGTGCGTTCTGCATATATTCTTGATTTGATTGAAAATATCTTTAGCCTATGCACATGTACATGTGTGTCACGTGTGTCACACAAGATGCTGCAGCCTCTAAAGAGAACATGAGGATCCAGGACTGCTGTGTATACAGGAGCCCATATGGCCAGTAGAAAATGAGTCAGCCTGTGTAGCCTTCAACAAAATTGGAGAGAGACAGAGTGGAGGAGGGACTGATTTACACAGTGAGGATGATAGTTTTGAGCATAAGGTGATAAGTAACCCTCCATTTTTAATTGTCCAGGAGACTTGTTGAGATTGTTGAAGTGGAGAGAGGAAGAAGATTGTGTTTGTGTGACATTAGAAACACATTAGCTGTTTGATAACAAAGTCAAGCCAAAGGCTAATCATATCAATTACCATTATGATGCAAAAAACACATAACCATTCATGTGTATTATTAAAGATTAATTTTAAGGGATACAATTATTGACTGCAGGCCAGGGGGACTTTAAGTATGTTTTTTTCTTATTTTTTCTCATTTGTTACTCAGATTCTTGGTAACACTTTACAATAAACATCCATTTTTGGTAACGCTTCCTTTTACAGTACAATTATACTTACGTGTACTTACAGTGTACTTACCTAGAAAGTACTGGCTAATATAAAGTAAGTACATGGGTTAGGGGTAGGTTTAGGGGTAGGTTTAGGGGTAGGTTCGGGGTTAGTACCTAGTTATTACCCAGTAATTATAATTACTATAATAAGTACATAGTAAGTACATGGGTAACAGGACTGTAAAATGAAGCGTTACCCATTTGTTAACATTAGTTAACTACATTATTTACCATGAACTGTGAAAAATACTTCTGAACCATGTATCAATCAAAAGTTGTATCAGTTAATATTATTTAATGGACCTGAGCTAACATGAACTAACAAAGAACAGTTGTATTTTTATTAACTAACATTAACAGATTATGAAGTAGTCTAAGTATCCTAACGCTAATTAATGGGACCTTACTGTAAAGTGTTACCAGATTTTCTTATGCTGATAATAAAATTTGTGTTGACAACAGTAATAATAATTGAGAAAAATGTGAGATAGAAGCATTTTAACTGGTTTCTGACTTGTCAAGACAATTCATGAGATACAATAACAGATGTCTGATGAAGGCCTTGACAATGGCTGAAACGTAACACGGTTTTTAACTAATAAAGTTGGATTTCTTCAAGACGAGTGAGTGTTGCACCTTTTTCCAATTTACACACAGTAACAAGTCAAGTCAAGTCAAGTCACATTTATTTATATAGCGCTTTTCACAATACAGATTGCATCAAAGCAGCTTCACAGTGATAACATGAAAGTAGTACAACACAGTTCAATAATATTGTTGAATATTAAATATCCCCAACTAAGCAAGCCAAAAGCAAGGCGACAGTGGCAAGGAACCAAAACTCCATCAGATTGGATGGAGAAAAAAACCTTGGGAGAACCCAGGCTAGTCAGGGGCCAGTTCTCCTCTGGCTAACAATCATAGGGTTTTAAAGAAGCTTTACAGTAAGTCCATATCAGAGAGTACCTGGAAAAAATACATTTAGTTAATCATGTAATATTTAGGGGATAACATATCGCCGGCGTTGAGTCGTCTCTTCGCAGGCGTTGAGTCGTCTCTTCACAGGCGTTGGTCTTCTCATCACAGGCGTTGAGGCATCCGAAATCCCCGTGAGAGGCAGGATACCAAACTGGAGCCTACGAACGCCATTTTTCTCGGGACAAGCGTCCCGAGATAACAGCAGAAAGGCAGATGGGAAATAATTAGCATAGCTGATGTTCATAATGATTTCCATTACACGGGAGTAGGTGTTAGAAAACCATAATCTCACAACTCTCCGTAACCCAAACTCTCCGCAACCATACGGACCGACCCGTTTGTCTATAAGGCTGTCGAGCCCCACTGGTGCGTTAAGCAGTTTCAGTGGCAAACGGTTCCGTATGGCATAGCAGAGGACTAAAAGGTAAGCATTATGTGAATGCTTGACTAAAGAGACACGTCTTTAGTCTAGTTTTAAACTGTGTCAGCGAGTCAGAGCATCGGACCGTATCGGGAAGGCTATTCCAGAGTTTTGGAGCTAAATGCGAGAATGCCCTCCCTCCTTTCGTGGACTTCGATATCCTAGGAATGACCAGAAGCCTTGAATTTAGTGATCTTAGAGAACGCGGTGGATTGTAGGGCGAAAGAAGGTCCGTTAAGTACATAGGAGCTAAACCATTAAGGGCTTTATAGGTCAGTAGTAGTACTTTGTAATTGATACGGAACTTAATAGGTAACCAGTGCAGAGATGATAAAATCGGTGTTATATGATCATATTTTCTTGATCTAGTAAGAACTCTAGCGGCTGCATTTTGCACTAACTGTAGCTTGTTTATTGAGGATGCAGGACAACCAGCTAATAAAGCATTACAGTGATCTAGTCTCGAGGTCATGAATGCATGAACTAACTTTTCTGCATCAGAAACAGATAGCATGTTACGTAATTTAGCAATGTTTCTAAGGTGGAAAAAGGCTGTTCTTGTAACAGATGAAATATGATTTTCGAAAGACAAGTTGCGGTCTAGTATAACACCCAGGTCTTTTACTGTAGTGGAAAAAGTAACAGGGCATCCTTCTATATTAAAGTCGTATTGTAAGAGGTTTTGTGTGTAGTTTTTTGGACCAATAAGTAATACCTCCGTTTTATCTGAATTTAATAGCAGGAAATTACGCGTCATCCAGCATTTTATATCTTTGAGACATTCTGTCAATTTAGATGAGGTAATGTTTTCATCTGGTCGTGATGAAATATATAATTGAGTGTCGTCAGCATAACAGTGGAAATTAATTCCATGTTTTCTTATAATATTACCAAGTGGCAGCATATATATTGAGAATAGCAGAGGGCCTAGCACCGATCCTTGCGGTACTCCGTAGTCTACTGACGTTAACTTTGATTTTCCCCCGTGTAAAGAGACAAAATGATAACGGTCAGATAAGTACGATCTAAACCAGCTTAATGCCTGTCCCTGAACACCAGTGTAGTTTTGTAGTCGATCCAAGAGTATTTTATGATCTATAGTGTCGAACGCGGCGCTAAGATCAAGTAGGACTAGTATTGAGATACAGCCTTGGTCAGAAGCTAAGAGTAGATCATTTGTAATTTTAACTAGCGCAGTTTCTGTACTATGATGCGGTCTGAATCCTGACTGGAATTTTTCATAGATATCATTTTCTTGCAAAAAAGAGCACAGTTGAGCGGATACAACTTTTTCTAGTATTTTGGACATAAATGGAAGATTTGAAATGGGTCTGTAATTTGCTAGGTTATTTGGATCTAGTTGCGGTTTCTTAATGAGAGGTTTTATTACTGCCAACTTGAATATTCTTGGAACATGACCTAAGAATAAAGACGAGTTAATAATATTAAGAAGAGGCTCTTCCACTACAGGTAACACTTCTTTCAGTAGTTTAGTGGGTATTGGATCTAATGAGCATGTTGTTGGTTTAGATGCAATAATAAGTTTATTTAGCTCTTCCTGTCCTATCGTTGCAAAGCGGTGTAGTTGTTCTTGAGGGACGATAATTGAGGCTGAATCATAAGAGACCATAGAGGATTGTACATTTATAATTGTGTTTCGAATGCTTTCTATTTTCTCATTGAAATAATTCATAAAATCATTACTACTAAACTGTAACGGTATATTTTGCTCTGGTGATGTCTGTTTATTTGTTAGTCTAGCCACGGTGTTAAATAAGAACCTTGGATTATTTTGGTTATTTTCTATTAGTTTGCGGAGGTGCTCAGCCCTGGCTGTTTTTAGAGCCTTTTTATAACGTGACATACTGTCTTTCCACGCGATTCTAAAGACCTCTAAATTAGTTTGTTTCCATTTACGCTCTAGGTTACGAGTTTCTCTCTTGATATCATGCGTAACACTGTTGTACCATGGTGCTTTAGTTTTCTCTTTAACCTTTTTTAATCTAATTGGTGCAACAATATCTAATGTACTAGTGAAAATGGTGCTCAAACTGCTAGTCATTTCCTCTAGTTCATCTGTTAGTTTGGGTTCACTGAGCAGCTGAGATAGATCAGGTAAGCTATTTGAGAATCTATGTATAGTGGTTGGAAGGATTGTTCTGCCTGGTCTATAACGTGGCGCAACATGACATATTTCAGCAGTACGTATTATGCACGTTACCATGTAATGATCAGTGACATCATCACTTTGCGGTATAATATCTATATCAGTTGGATTGGTTCCATATGATATAATTAAATCTAGTGTATGATTTAGACGATGAGTGGGACCACGGACGTTTTGCTTGACCCCAAAGGAGTTTAATAAATCTGTAAACGCAGCCCCTAAGGCATCATTTTTGTTGTCTACGTGTATGTTAAAATCTCCAACAATTATTGCTTTATCGACATTGACCAATAGATCCGAGAGAAAGTCTGCAAACTCTTTTAGAAATTCAGCATATGGCCCTGGAGGTCTATATACAGTAGCCAAGGCTAGAGATAATATGGATTTCTTTCTTACATCTAAGAGCGTAACATTTAGCATAAGTACTTCAAACGAATTAAATCTGTGACCTATTTTCTGAGAAATATTAAGAATATCTTTATAGATTGTTGCAACACCGCCGCCACGACCAGTCAGACGGGGCTCATGCTTATAACAGTATCTTGGCGGAGTAGACTCATTTAGACCGAAATACTCATTTGGTTTAAGCCAGGTTTCAGTAAGGCAAAGTATATCGAAATTATTATCTGTGACCATTTCATTTACAATAACCGCTTTAGGTGTGAGCGATCTAATGTTTAGAAGACCTAGCTTTAGAAATTCTTTTTGTTTACTGATATTTAGATTTTCTGGTTTAATTACAATAAGATTTTTGCTAGATCCTGCACTAGATTTATTGTTTGGCTTCACTAAACGAGGAATAGACACAGTTTCTATATAATGTTCTTCACTACGTATATCAATTAAGTTTGGACAGCAAAGACTGTGATTTGGATTTTGACTTATTAGTCATCTGGTGCGTAACGTCTTGGAGATATTATCCGACAGAACAGCCGCTCCGGCTCTGCTGGGGTGCAGGCCATCAGCACGGTACAGCCTGGGTCGCTCCCAAAACAGATTCCAATTATTTACAAAGAGCAGTTTCTGTTCATTACACAGTGACATTAACCATTCATTTAGTGCAAATAGTCTACTGAACCTTTCTTGTCCTAGTCGGTACGTGGGAAGCGGTCCAGACACGATGATCGTTGCCTCAGGCGCTGTGTTGCGTACGGTCTCGATCAGGCTCATGTAGTCCTTCTTCAGAACCTCCGTCTGCCGCAGCCTGACGTCGCTCCCTCCCGCATGCAGCACCACAGCTCCGACGCGCTCGTCCCCGGTCAGGATTTCGGGAACCTGTGCAGCGATATCAAGAACACGAGCACCAGGAAAGCAGTGAGAGCGCACCTTACCTTTACCTGAGGTAGCACGGACATGGCGGACCATGGACGTGCCGATGATCACGGCGTCGTCGCGTTTCGACTCGCGAAGAGGGGAGAAGCGGTTCCGAGTGGAGATCTCGAAGACCGGGAGGGGCGGAGGAGTAGCTCTGGTCCTGGCTCGCGTCTTCCGCTGCGTGATCCATGGTCCATTGTGTTGTGTCGGTGCCGGAGTAAATGAAGCCCGAGATGATCGCGTCCTTCTGGACAGAGAAACACACGGAGTAGACGAACTCGGAGTTAAAGAGTTACTAACCACTAACTTGTGAGCATCGGCGCGTGCTGCTTCAAGTGCTGATCGCCGATCCAACAGCTCGGCTTGCTTTTCCAGCAGACCACGGATCTGTTTCTCCACGGATTCCAGCTCCAGATTCACCGAGAATAGCTCGAAAGTGTCCTCACCTGCACTCAGAGGTAAAGTTAGACACGCATCCGATATGTTCGCCATTATAACAAATGAGCTGTAAATTAGCAGTGATACTACAACTATCAGTACTAATTTAGGACTGCAATGTCAAATATAACTCGTGTCCTTTCAGTGAAAGGATGTAATATTAGACGGCCGAGGCCACGCGTGAAATGTTAGCGGGCTAAAGGCTAGTAGCCGAGAATCGAAAGGTTGGATATAAGTAGCGATATCAAAGCAATCTAATTGTTTTTTATAAGGAATAGTTTCGTGGATAAGTTCACATGATATAAAAATAAAAAGTGCTTGCTTATAAATGCCTGGTAAAGCAATAAAACAAGGATTAATGAAGTAATTCGCCGGAGCAACGGAGTAAGCGTCTGCCTATCGCGTCCGCCTTTTATAAGGAATAGTTTCGTGGATAAGTTCACATGATATAAAAATAAAAAGTGCTTGCTTATAAATGCCTGGTAAAGCAATAAAACAAGGATTAATGAAGTAATTCGCCGGAGCAACGGAGTAAGCGTCTACCTAAGCGTCTGCCTAGTAACAGAATCAGTTATAGAAATGATGATGGTTTTGAAAGAAAGTGAACCTGTCCTGGTTAACTTATAGAATTAGTTTTTCGTATACAAACACAAACCTGGAAGCACAGATGTTGAGATACCATCTATGAAAGTGTGAATCAACATCAGCAGTCAGTGCAGTGTCCCATGTAGAAGTGTTCAGGAGAAGTGAAACAGAGGACACCTACTGTATCTCCATATGGAGTATCTCTGCAGTAAGTCCATTTAACAAAACTGCTACAGTACATAGTAACCACAAAACTAACAAACTCAATGACCTTTGACCTGATGATCCTGCCCACTTCATTCTCATAGAGCAGATAAGAAAACACTTTAAGGGATTATTAATATTTATAAAATATATTTTGTTTTGCAAGGAGATACATGCAATTTGACCCTGCGTTTATTTTATTTTATTTGCCAGTCAAGCCATATACAGTACAAGTGAGTGGCACTGTAAGTGGTTTGCAGTACAATTACAAGCTGGACACTGAAGTAGATGTTGTAAGTTATGCGTGGTGTGCTGAGTGCACTAAATTCATTTGTAAAACCTTCCTCTTTGCAGCATTTAATTGGTTCTGTGTGTCAAAGCACACTTCTGGGAGTAGGCTATTTAATGTTGGAAAACTATGTTCATTGTCTACTTACACTAAAAAGCTCTGTAATATTGGTGTGTTTTCAGAAACGCATTGTGTGTTGGCCATATAATACACAATACAATTCATACTGGTTATCTAGCTTGTTAAAATAAATGTCACCCCCAGTGCATTTGTTGCAAGTGCCACATTCAAGGTTTTCAAAATTGCAGAATTCAAAGTGTCTTTTGAATGTTCAGTAGGAAATAATAAATGAAAAGTACAATGGAATGAAATAAATAGGCCATAGGCTTATTGTAAACAATGTAGTGAAAATACTTCAGGACCGTTTGGATGCAGCAGTGTTGGCTGAAATGAAGAGAGACCTATCCAAGATCTATCCAAGTCTATTCATAACCATGTATGGAAACCTTAAAACTGATGTAAACTACAAAACATCCATTCCATACTTATTCAGGGAAATAAGTATTTGCAGTTATTTGTAATGCAATAAATTGCACAAATGTAACTGTTAATGTACGAATGAATACATGCATGACAGTTTGGGTTTGGACTCAAACATTGCCAAAGGTATTCTGGTGATAGTGTGTAAAATGAGAAATGCATTAGTATGGGTACAATTTTAAAGACGATATTCTAACTGTGTGCTTTACATTATGCAAATGAGTTCGACAGGGAAAAGAAGGGTGGGCTACACTCTGTGTGCCACCTCTGATGCCTACAGCCAATCACAGCACTGGGATGGAGAAGCGTCAAAGTGCAATCTCCTCCTCATCGGAAAGGGATAAACACGCTTTCAACAGTCACTCCTTGTTGTGAATCTCCGGTTCGTCCAGTGAGACAATAACATGTTCTAAGTCTCCAGCCCATTACAGGGAATACAGATACACTTCTCTGATTCTCCAGCCTGCAAAGGTGAGACATTCATAGATTAGATACAACATTCTGAGTCTCCAGCCTGTGAAAGATGAGACAGCAACTTCCATTCTCTAATTCTTTGCGAGGCAGCAACACACGACCAAATTCTGAATCTCCAGAGTCCAGTCTGTGAGGAAAGACAGATTAACAAACACTAAATTCAGAGTCTTTCTGCAGTGTGGCAGTAACAATTACAACACGTCCAGATTCTCCATACCAGAGAGACAAAAAGCGGATTGACTAAGTTCTGAGCCTTTAGCCCAGAGAGGCAGACGACAGAAAGACACATTTGCAACAAGGTTAAGCTCCGGTGAGCAAACCTTCACCTCAAGGTAGCTTCGTCTGCGTGTTCCAGATTGTTAAAGGCCTTCTGCATACGTCAGGGCCTCATCTGCATGTTCCAGATTTTGGGACCCTTTTTGTTGCTTTAGGAGATCAGCATCCCACATTCGTGTTCAATGTTGAACGGATTCCGGCTCCTTTCCCCACTGCATTGTTACCCAGTCACCACCATCAGACTGCTCACTCAACCAGTTGAAACGGACAGATCAGTTGGCATTGTTGTGTATTATCAGTATACACAATTTTTCTAACTTACATTAGAGCTAATACAGCTGATGCTAGTAAATAACAAATAATCTAACATTTATTTGTTTGATGCATAACAAGGCTCTTTACCTTGTGGGCTAGTTGCATATAGCTCTGGAAGAGGTTCTTTTGGAGCAATTCACTTTTCGGCAAGCCCATTACTCCAATCTACAGCTATCCCTGTCCAACTTTTCTCAAAACCATCTATTTTCATCAAAATAATAATCATGATCTTACAATGGAATTTTTATGGACTGTTTTGTATTGTATTTTAGGTGGTTTTGGGGACATGAAATGCATTTTAGTTAAAATGATTGTTTTTTAAAAAAAAATTATCATTGCAAAATACTTTTTACACATTAACTTTATCTTTTTGTTTCCTTTTTGACTCAAATACAAACTCTATTTACTGTGTAGTTAACATATACTGCACTGATTTATGGCCGTGGATATAACATATCTTGTTATCTTACTATGAGAATAAAGCAATCTGTGCAAACATGCCACACAGTTTGAAATGAAAGGCAACCAATTCTCCACCTGGCAACATTAATAATTAGCGATGACATTTATTTGTCTTTACTTTGTTCCTCTGAATGGAATAAATTTCCCTTCACAATTCCTTGGTGAAAAAACACTTATGAATATATTCATAGAGGTTTCATTCTGCAGAATTTTCAGTTGCTGGATATGAATACTGAGACTGTGTCCTAAACCTATTTTGATGAAAACCCTTTTTTTCCCAATGAATATTGTTTACCAAGGGGCTTGGTGATATTCTTCAGTCAATCTGAAATTAATCTCTCATAAATGATGAGAGATTAAACCGCAGCAAATTTGCACATTTGAAGGATCTATTAGTTTTAATCCACAGGTATGGCTCTTTGTTGTGAAATGTTTGTATATTAAATTCTGATTCCTGAATTCTGATGAAAGCATTTACAGCTTTATTGTTCCAAGCAGTATTTAAACAGCATGACCACAGGCCTGACAGTAAGCCAATAGAACCTCCACTTTATTGACTGGTTAAGTATTTGCTTGAATGCATGAATGAAATAAAATAGAACCCAAACAAACAGTTTTGTGATAAACCCATCACATCTCTGCAGAACTGCAAAATGACGGAACCAATTTTAAAACAAGCCTTTTTCATGCCAATCGGTCTACAACAGCCATCATGATAGATTTCTAAAGGACCCCAGCTCAAAGCATTGAGGTTCATAATTTGTTGGCTAACAACAATTTGGATTTTTCTTATATCTAGTATATTTTTTATCATCTAGTTATTCTGCCTAATTTGTTTTACACTCATTACTTAAACATTACTATTCAAAGATTGCTGTCTCAGATTTCCCATATCGCTCAGCAGCAAAACTAATAGGTTACAATTTTGAGCATTACAACTAATACAATATTAGAAGCTGAAGCTGAATTCAGTTTGATGAATTGACCCAGTCATAATCTTTTGAAATGAGAAAGGAGTTGAATGCTGCAACTAACCTGATTACGATATGCAATGTTTTTAAAATGATTCTCAGATCAGGTGCTTGAACACTAAAGGCACTGATGCACAAATGTATCCAATATCAAACACTTGCTTTAGAACATCCGATTTTGTTTCAGGCATATCATTATTTTTAACGAGACCAAATTTAATATATTTTCACCATAAATGGTGGGAAATTAAAGAAGAACTAAACCAGCAATTGTTGAGATTTTTGAATTTTATTATCAAGCTTTGAACATGTGATATATACTGTACACATAATGTCACAGAACCTTATCAGTGAATAAGATAGTTCACTATAAAGCAATGTTGGAGTTAAAATCTATTTGACAAGAGGAAAAGCATATTGTCATGGGTGGGTGCAGGAAGGCAGACAAAGATGATGAATAAAGTTCCAATGAAGTTTAATGAGGGTAATACAAATAACACAAAGACAGGCTGGGCAACACAGCTGACACTGATGAACTAATAATGACTGTAACCAAGGAGACAGATGAGTGGCGGAATCTGAACAATGACATGTGGCAAATAACAACATACTGAAAGTCCATGAAAACAAAACTAAACAACATAATGGTGACACATTATGGGATGAAGAGAATATGATAGATGCATTCAATTCTAATATTACATTCTGATACCATATTTTACTATAGTATTTTAACTATAGTAAATTAATACTACTATTACCAGAGATATCTGGAAGAACTAGAAAAATAAATAGTTTGTATTTACACACATCTTCAAATGTTTAATGAATCTTTTTTTTTTTTTTTACGGTACACAGATGGCCAGATGGGAACATGTGGAGAGCAGTAAATCACGGACCTGTTGTGGGTGAAGAAAAGAGAGGCGACTCTTAGTATCCAATGAAAAGAGGTTGTTTTTGACTAGTGTTAAAAGGAAAACCAGTCTTTTCAGAGGAGAGTTATAAAATGGATATGGGAGTGCTGCCAGGTACAGGAGGGAAACAGGCTTTCACAATGTCATTTAATAGACTGTGTAGTGAGTCATAAGCTTCAGAGGAAAATTCAGCTTTTACCATAAATTGACATGAAAATACCAATAACTAGGGCTGCTCACTCTGGTCCTTCAGTCATCTGCATCTATATCACCAACAAACACAGTAAATTTTCCATTCTCTTCTGAACCTAAATAAGTATAATGTGTCAATATGTCTACTTAAGATCTCAAACAGAATGTGGGTAGATTTAAAGTAATACAAAATGCCCTTTTCATCTAACCCCATGCTGTGTTTTAGTGGCCTGTTTATGAAACTTGGACTATCTGTCACACCTTTTACACCAGTGGTGAATATGTATCTCAGGGTAGGCTTATTTTTGAAAGTCAGTTTTTTTTGTATAGGCACATACTGTAGTGTCTGCAAAAAAAAAAAAAAAAAAAAAAAAAAGAATCTACTGAATATTTCAACTGTTATTGCCCAAGAGAAAACAAAACAGTGACCTTCTGTGACTCAGTATTGGGCACATTGTCACAATGGAACCTGCCTATTAAACAGCGGATTATAGGCTTTTCAGCAAACAATTTATACAGTAAACAGTTTGGAAAGAATTTGAACTAGGCATTTGTGTAACTGGACTTTGAACTTTGGATAACAATAAAAAGCTCTTTAATGCATTAAATTGATTTTGTTTATCAATTGAACATGCTAATTGATTAAATACATGTTATTTTTTTATATTAATTTATTTATTTGTAGATTTTTATATTATTTTCTTTATTTTCTTTAAGTAATTGATAGACAACATGCCAAACCACACTTACCAAGAGCAGGCAGCAGAGAATGTGTAAGAAGCTGTTCATATTGGATGTTTTTGAATGCAGAATCAGCTAAACACTGTCATCTGTTTTATTATTAGTCATATATTTTCATGTATTGGTGATGTAGAACCATTGTATCTTACTGGCATTGCAATGTATGATAGAGTCAGGATGCATTTAGTCGTGATTAAGATCGATAATACTAGAGGTCTAAAGCTGTTAAGCTATGAGGCAATAGCATGTAACATGGACTGCATGTATCAGACTACATGATACACCCTACATCTACAATTAAAGTTTCATTAAAATGTTGCCTCACTTTCAAATTACTTCTTTTGCATTGGGGCTATCAGTTTTGTTGTTGATGATTTAGCTGTGTGGGGCCGGGGGGGATGGATATGACACCATCAAGCTGAAGGTGGGATTGACTCTGATTGAGATGAATGTGCTGAGCTGTATCACAATAGACTATAAATATTTGATGGTTTAATGTGACACTGCATCATGGGTAATTAATGGTTATAGTAATAACATTTAGATGGATCAGGCCTGCATCCCATCCTTGTCTGTTTCCTGCTGCACATCAAAAAAATCAGTGCTGACACGCAAAGACATTGCTACTGACACAAACAGGTACAATGAGATGCGCAGATATTGTAAACTGTCAAGATCCAGGTGCAACAAATCACACTGACTACAGCTCTCTGCATGCACAGAACTCATAAAGTGACTCATTATGCTCAGAAGCAACATCTGTGTAAGACAGCCAATTTAAGACAGCAGTGTCGAGAGATGTCCAAAACTAATGAAGATTGCATATGCAATAAATAGAGGTCTTATAACGTGATGATAAAGTTTCAAACAAAGTAGGTCACATGTATTCGATTAATGTAGTGGTGCAGGATCAGGACCATGGACAGCTCTTCTCAGCCTGGATGTTCAAGCCTGGAACATTTACATTTATGCATTTGGCAGACACATTTATTCAAAGTGGCTTAAAGTGCATTAAAGATGTACATTTTTTCAGTTCATGGGTCCCATGGGAATCAAAAACATGACCTTGGTGTTGCAAGTGTTATGCTCAGGTGTTTTTTTTTTATATATATATATATAATTTATGTCAATAATGATCGTATAACATTTTTAATTGTTTTTTAATTTATTATATTTTTTAGCTACATTATTAATTGGTAAAAAAAATTTAAAAAACATTTTTTGTTAATGTTTAACATTTTTGTTTCATTTTGTGTTTTTATTATTATTTTATTTCTTACATGAATGAAAACAAGACTAAGGGAGAGAAGTACATTGTATTCAATAGATTGTAGTGTGTACTAAAATACTAATTGTTCAGCTGCCGAAACATATGAAGTAAGAGAAAGTAGACAAAACTATATATATATATATATATATACATATATATATTAAAAAAAAAAGTTTTTAAAGATATGATATATGAAAATATTGTGATATAGGACATTTATACAAACTGTCACGTCCACCAGAGGGCACTCCTCCCTAGTCCATTGCCACCACTTCATGAACTACATTTCCCATAACACATTGCCTGAACTCATCATGTTCTGATTACTACCACCTGTTTATCATTATCTCGTTTAGGTAACGCTTTAAAATACAGCCCGGAAAGTACTGCGTAATTAAAGCGATTTTACAGCGTAACCTTCGGTAATTATAGTCTACCTATAACGTACTTACAATATAAATATAAGGGAACAATATTTTAAGTTTGGGGAATAAAGGGGTAACATATAAAAATATTTATACTGTAAGTATTATAGAACTAAGGGGTTCTTATTCTACTTTTATGATATAACAATCTTACATTTGGGAGCAATTTAGCAAGAACATACCTTTTTGAAATAATGGTGAACCAGCTGACTGTATAGGCTTTTTAAAAATTACAGGGTACATATCTATGCATTTATAAAGTAATCTTTTTAACAAAAGTGCACTGAAAACAAAAACTATTGCAACTTTTGCTTAAATATTGAGGAAAGATACTCTTGTTTCATGTAGTTACAGGGTAAGTGTGACATTGCGGGCTGTAAATTAAAGTGGTGCTTGTTACCCTCTTGTTCCATGTAGTTACAGGGTAAGTGTGACATTGCGTTTCTAAGGGGTAAATTAAACATTGCGTTTCATTGGCTGTAAATTAAAGTAGTGCTTGTTACCCTCTTGTTCCATGTAGTTACAGGGTAAGTGTGACATTGCGGGCTGTAAATTAAAGTGGTGCTTGTTACCCTCTTGTTCCATGTAGTTACAGGGTAAGTACAGTAAAAATGCATACACAATCTTATATCACTGACTCGGAAACCTTTGTTTATTATACAAGCACCACTTACCCTGTAACCACATGAAACCAGTTATATTTCCCAGTATATTAAAAAAAAATTGCAATAGTCTTAGCTTTTCTTGCATTGAAACATGTTAGCCCAAACTTAAACATCTGCACTTTTGCTATCAAAAAAAAAAAAAAAAAACTTAGAAAATAGATATGTACCCTGTCATTTTTTAAAAGCCTATACAGTATGTATTGCCTTGGTACACAATTATTACAAAAAGGTACGCAGTGTATGTTCTCGCTATATTGCTCCCAAATGTAAGATTGTTGTATCATAATAGTAGAATAAGTACCCCTTAGTTCTGTAATACTTACAGTATAAATATTTGTTTATTTCTCCTGGTTGTTACCCCTTTATTCCCCAAACTACATATTGTTCCCTTATACTTACATGTAAGTACTTTATAGGTACACTATAATTACAGAAAGTTACACTGTAAATTCCTCTTAAATACACAGTACTTTCCGGGCTGTAATCTAAAGCGTTACCCTCGTTTATGTTTGCCTATTTAAACCCGGTGTATTTATTCATTCTATGCAAAGTCTTGTATTCAGTGTGACACTGCAATTCTGCGACTTTGTATCTTGGTTTTCCATGTCTTAGTTTTGATCGTCTGCCTGTTGTCCTGGATTTCCCTATTTGCAATTTGTTTTCTGCCCTTGAGTTTATTGTTTGGATTATCTACATGGTCTCTGACTAATTTGCCTGTTTTATGGATTACTATTCTGGATTGTCCCAATAAAAGCTCCGTTTGGATCCTCAACCTGTCTGTCAGAGCAGTTTGTGACACATGCTATTGTAAAGACTATAAGTCTATCCCTCACAGCCTTGTTTTCATCCATGTAAAATTCAATATGACATCTACACTGACCAAGGACTAGACTGCAAT
The DNA here is from genome assembly GCF_029890125.1 of Rhinichthys klamathensis goyatoka. Taxonomy (NCBI): domain Eukaryota; kingdom Metazoa; phylum Chordata; class Actinopteri; order Cypriniformes; family Leuciscidae; genus Rhinichthys; species Rhinichthys klamathensis. Next base: position 69,907 of record NW_026607244.1, on the reverse strand, counting down.
TTTTTTGCAGGTTCCACTGTGACAACATGCCCTGCTCTGCTTAACGTGTATGATGTTTCTATTTTTTCTTCATCATTAACAATGGAAATGTTTAATAGCTATTTATTTGTAGTCATGGTATGTACAGAAAATTATCTTATAAAATAAACCTACTGTGAGAAATATTTTTTGGAGTGAAAGTGTGACAAGCCCAGGTCTCCTTTTATATATATAATTTGTTTTTGTTTTTTTAGTAAACTAAGAAGAATTGCTGTTGAACTTAAACATGGTTATTTAAAAATAAATCATAACTTAAAGGTGATGTAACTTTTCTACTAAAATGAATCCTTTTTTTATTGCCTGTGTGTGAAGGGGTTGTAATCACACATTAAAATGATCCACTTGTCGAGTTTTGCTATAACCATAGACAGTATAAGAAGTGGACAGAGCCATCTCATTGGAACTCAGTTGAGACAGTTGAAGCCCATTTTTAGCGATTTTTGAGAACTTCCGTTCCTGACGCGCAGACTCAAACCGACTCAAACTAAGCTTGATGACGTGAGCAACCTGTCTGACACACGTTAATCTTCTAGTAGCTGTGCGTGAAAATTTCCAACGTTAATCTTGCAGTGACGGGGAACTTGAGCAAAGAGTTCTTTGGCGTGAGTGAGCAGGAGTAAGTATTCCGTTGCTTTTATGGACTCATTATCTATGGGCTTCTCCCTTGACGGGACGTCCCCCGATTGCCTGCGAGCTTCTCCTCCTGTCTGTACGGTACTTTCTGTACAGCGCGACAGAGAGTCGAGTGGTTATGACGCAATCGTTAGCCTATTTTTACTAAATCTGTTTCTACGGGGCCATAATGTAACATAGAAGGTAATGGAGCCCTTTATACATTGTCGTGTTTCTTTAGAAATAAATAATGGACAAATGGAGTCTTTAAACGCCTCAGATGTAAAGTTATTCGCTGTCAAAGTGACGCCAAAATGAATGGGAGTCAATGGAAATGCTAACGCAAGTGAAGTTCTGCTACAACATGGCGGCACCCGGCCGGCTTCAACTTCCGGTCGATGGATTACCCCCTTGGCTATTACCTCTGAAGGCCAGCAGGGGCGGATCTAGAAAAATATTTATGGGGTGGCAAGAGGGGGGCAGGAATTTTTGAGGGGTGGCAACATGGCAGACGTATATGTACTTAATTTAATTTGTGAGTACAGGGCTGGACTGGGACAAAAAATCGGCCCGGGCATTTTGGCCCAGACTGGCCCACTACATATAATCATAAACACAACCGAATGTATACCAACTCCTATAAAAACCACTGAGTTAGAGTTAATAGATGAAATAACTACTAAGTTGAACTATACTCCACAGTGATGAATCCTAAAACAAGCTATAAGCTGCATTGGGATAGCAATACCGTTTTTTCCCATAGGATTTTGGTAAATCTGTGGTGAGTGCAGAGTGCACCTCTGTCCCTCTAGGGGGGTTCGGGGGCATGCTCCCCCGTAAGAAAATTTTGTGCTTTTTAATGTTAAATTCATCAATCTGGTGCACTTTGAGAGTTCAAAATAAAGAGCTCCAACCCATATGCAGTGTGCAAATTGAACAAAGAAAAACTCAAAACTCTTTTTAGTTGTGATAGTGTCTGTCTACATTACACTACTATATAATAATAGTTATAATATTATGGCCAGTCCAGCCCTGTGCTGTGTGAGTATAAAGGCAGGGGTGCGTTTAACTTTTGGAGCCAAGGTGTGCCGACCTTTTTCCCTTTTTTATATATAGGCTATTATTTTGTTGAGCACCCAACAAGAATCAATTTATAGAATCAATTATATCATTTAAATACTTCTAAGATCCATATTACTATCACACGAGCCAATGGCAATTAAATGCACGGATGCATAACGTTAGTCAGATTAATGAATGAAATACAACTGTTCACGAACAGAAGATTGTATTGGACTCATGCTGCATACATACGCAATGACAATTATGCCTACTGTAAATATAGAGTTACAACTACGATTAGAGTTGTTAAATAAAATACCCTGTGAACATTCACACGTTTTCTTTATGATAGGCTAAAATTTATCTCCATAAATATTAAATAATATTTTCTTAATTCTGCGCATGTATTTTTACTTACTTACATCAATTGCTCGATCAATATTATTATCACATATTTTACATTTATATTTTTAACTGTACACAAACAACTTAATATAGCTAAGTTTGTGTATATTTTACACGTAGTAAAATACTGTAGGCTACTGCTTATAAACACCAGACAGATAATGATATATGAAACTGATGTTCTTTACTCATATCACTTGCACAAAATAAATGCAGTAATATAAAGCATAGAAACGCACAGGTGAAATACACTGAAAATGATATGCATTTAAAAATTTGGTCGGGTTGAAAACTTATCTCTCTGGTAATGGAACTCGGTCGCTGTTGTCCCTTGCTCTCGCTGTCTCCCGCTCTCGCGGTCAGATCACCGCGGACGTTTTCGCCGGAAGTATTTGCCCACACAATAAAGTACGAACGTCAACGGTCGTCATATTATGCACGGAGCGAATTCACTGCAGTCGGACATTGGAGATTCGCGTTCGTAAATTGTCAAATTGGCCATAACTTTTAATTCGTTGCTGCCAACTGGGGTGGCAGCAGGGGTGGCAAGGCTTTCTTTTAGGGTGGCATTTGCCACCCTATGCCACCCCGGTAGATCCGCCCCTGAAGGCCAGTATTTCTATTTCTATGTGAAGTCTCCGGGTCGGATTTACCGCGAAATCCAACGGATGTGACGTGCATGCGCGCTCCCGAGCCTCTCTCCTTATATACAGTCTATTGTAGACGGTCAGGGAGTTACGTCCGGTTAAAGGCGCACGTTTTTCGGCTTATATCTCAGTCAATCTTTGATCAATATTCCCAAGACTCTAATCGTTCGTAGTGCTGGACGGGGCCTTTCGAACGAGCCCACCCCCGAGGTCCAACTCGCCCGGCTCCACGAGTTATAGCCGTTCGAAATCGGGGGTCCCAGCGAACGGCGATCCGGTAGGGGGCATCCCCGAGGCCCGCCACTCTAGCGTTCGGGCAAGGGTTCCCCTGGGACCTCCTCCCCCGAATTTGAGCTCTCTGGGTCTTTGCGTTCCAGAGATACGAGCGATTTTCTTCTGAGATCGTGACGTCACCGGCGTCCGCAATTTTGCAATAGTATCCAGCTGCAGACCCGCAGCACCACCAGTTTCAGAACCCCAGCGCCAGAACCGGAAGTAAGGGGCGGAGCTTACGTTCTAACACCAGCGCCAGGACCGGAAGTGAGGGGTGGAGCTTACGTTCTAAACCGAGTAACGCCACCTAACGCTTTGGAGCGTAATTTGCTTAGACACGAAACGGCATTATTACACACGAAACGTCATACTTTATTCGTATTATAATGATACATTAAGGTATAGTACAATAAGCATTTTAAAACATTGATTTTGTGTAATAGAATTCTATATAGTTATCCGTTTCATTGTATTATGAGAGTTACTTCCTGATCATGATGGTGAAAAATAATGCTTGAAACTTATGGTCATTTTATATAAAATATACTTTATTTCACAAGAACATGTGCAGCATGCATTTTTCTTTATGTAAAATAATGTCAAAAATCTAAAAAGAGAGAGAAAATCCGGCATTGTTTTAAAAGAAACCATAAAAATGTACCGTAGCCTACTTCAAATAATAGCCGAGTCCCAAATAGACGATTGTCTCTTTACACGCCTGGTGTGGCTGCAGGTTTGGGTAAATATAAGTCCGGTCTCAAATAGAGGTCGGGTCTGTTTTTTAGTTTCAGGTTGTATTAAATCTTCTAAAACCCATCAGATCGTCCGCTTTTTGGCGGCCGCCAAAGCCTATTTTGATCGGTGAGTGATGTAGAATAGAATGACTGCTGCGCATGACAGGGCAGAGCAGAGAGAGGGAGAGAGCCCTGGCCGCGCGCGCGCGCACTCTCACGTCTTCAAAAAACACTTGCTCTTTATTTGTCACATACCAGTTATAGTTCATACAACGAGCAGTGACTCACTGTGTAATAAAAACATACCCTAAATATTATTTAAAAGGTGCAACAATTTTAAATATTTTTAAATAGAGGGTATGCGCATGACGTCACCGTCGGCCGGAGTGAATGCGGTCACGCCCACAAGTGGCAAAAAGACTGAGCGGCAGCATTTGTTTTCAGCGTGAATGCCGTGAAAATCACACAAAACACATCTAAAACGGGAAAGAGCTTTGCGATTGTACTGTATATTTTTACAGACTGCAAAAAGCTACAGAACAGACTATATTCTGCATAATTGGATGTTTTTAAATAAACACTGACAAAAAACTATACAAGTTTTAGGGCTGGACGATATGATGATATACAGTATAACATTAATGTAAGTGATCACTCGGATTTAGACCTATCTATATTGTATTTATATAAAACGTTTACAGGCAAATTGTCTTCATTTATTTCCCCGGCGTCGAAATCAGGCACATATAAATGTCAGGAAACACGATTTCCTGGCTGCATGTCAATATCCATGGATCACTGGATCTTTGATAAGTTGTAAGGAACACTATATCGAGTCCAACTTTTAGTTTAAACTAATAATAGTTTGTTTTACTCGCGTTTTCGCAGTTTCCCCTATTAACTCCAGTCACGCAGCAGCTCTTCTGCCACTCAGTCCCGCTGAGGGGGGCGTGTTCCGGCGGGGAAGTGACGTTAATGCATTCCCTCTATACTTGCAAAAATAACCATTGCTGCGTCCCAATTCGCATACTATCCGTCCTAAATAGTATTCGAAAATAGAATTAGTACGTCCCAAATCGTAGTATGTTGAAATGAGTGTCCCAAAGAGACCCGGATGGTCTACTATATCCGGTCAGAATCCGAAGTGCAGATCGATGCGCACTCTAACGGCTGATATTGCCCACAACCCATCGCGCGTTGGACAAGGATTCGGTTAGAACTACAAACACGAATGAAAAGTGTTCAAAAACTACAGACATGGAGGACTGCGAGTCCGACGGTTATGCAGAGAGGTTTAGATAAAGGGGTTTGAATGATTAATTATCAGTATCTAACCTGACGAAAATGTATTTATTCAATGTTGTCCACATTATATTGCATCTGCAGCAGCAGTGAACTTTTGCAAAGATACGTTTAGCCATTAACTTTTAAATGCATTATTATATTCAAATTCCAAACACATGAGGAGAGTCTCCGCATGAAAGACCCATGACTGGCAGATGAACGTGCGACAACAATTCCTCTCCGAAATGGTAAGAAGTTATATTAGATTGAATGGAGGATTTTAACTGTGACGAGATGATTGACAGGGCAGTTTACGGTGATAGGATGCACGCGACAGATCTGTCCGTTAAAGATGAGGAAGTAGTATGTCCCAAAGCTTGCCTACTCTTTTGCTACACACTCAAAAGTATTTTTCTTCACAAAAAGAGTACATACTTTTAGGGCGTAGTATAAGTAGGCGAATTGGGACGCAGCACATGCTTGTGTCATTGTAAATAATTCCGCCCCTCCCTCACTTCCGGTTCTGGCGCTGGGGTTCTGGCACTGGGGTTCTGAAACTGGTGGTGCTGCGGGTCTGCAGCTGGATATATCTCCAATTTTGCAGCGCGCCCGATGGTTTTCTGCTAATATCTCCGCGAAAACACCACCAAAAACTATGGAACTTATATGGTTCTTTTCAGCTCGACTAGATGGTCCCAACGAGCTCGGTGCTCGCTGAATCCGTCAAGTATTCGCCGAGATATTTGCGTAATAGACGGTATTGTCTATGAGTTCGAGCACGAGCGCTCTTGTAAAATTTGGTTGCAATCTGAAACATCACCACTAGAGGCCGCTAAAAGTTACGTAGAGCACCTTTAAATATATTCATTTTTTGTTGTATGGAGAGAAAAAAAAATACTAAAAAAGGACAACTTTTGGTTTCAAACAGTAAATTAAAGATGTCATTTTTCCCCCATTGTTAGTCCTCATCCTTTTGTCATATCAGATCAGATGGTGGACCTGCACCTAGACACGACCTCATCGCAGAGACCGTGTCTAGACAATCCCACGCAAGGCCTCGTCGACATGACAGTCATCGGCACAGATCCTCAGCAAAGAACATAAGAGCCAGACAAGTCCTCTGCACAGACCCCAATGACCAGCTTCATCTCCATACCAGCGTGATGAATCCGATCTTCAAGCAGAAGGAACTGGATTAAATATTTTGAATGCTACACTGTAAAAAATTCACCCGTATATTTACAGTAAAGAACTGGCAGCTGTGGTTCCAGCCCTTTACCGTAATTTTACGGTTTCAACAATGCTGTAATTTTACAGTAAAGTACTGGCAGCTGTGGTTCCAGCCCTTTACCGTAATTTTACGGTTTCAACAATGCTGTAATTTTACAGTAAAGTACTGGCAGCTGTGGTTCCAGCCCTTTACCGTAATTTTACGGTTTCAACAATGCTGTAATTTCACAGTAAAGTACTGGCAGCTGTGGTTCCAGCCCTTTACCGTAATTTTACAGTTTTTAATTTGAAGGCTGTGCTGTAATTTCACAAAGTACTGGCAGCATAAAGTTAGAATATAAATACTGTTTTTTATTTACTCTATTGTCTGATATCTATTAACATCCCTATATGTAGCATAATGTATACAGACATTCCAAACAGACTTTTTACTCAATGGAAAAAATAAAGACAAAATAGATTATGTATTAGTACATTGTTTGCCATTTATTTAAAATAAGTAACAGGTTTTAACAATACATTAACAGTATTTAAGGAAAAAAAGTCACAGAAAATACATTTTAAAATTCAATGAGAGGAACCAGTAGGCAAACACAGAAACATGACAAAGAGGCAAAAAACCCCCCAAAAAAACCCGAACAAACAAAACACTAAAACCAGCCAAAATGTCACATCAGCAACCAGGCCAGAGATTAAGTCTGGGTCTGAGAGGAAAACATTGAGAACCAATGGATGAAAAATCCTTGATAGAGAAAAAAAAAAAAAAAAAAAAAAAAACACTGCCAAAATATCCCAAACCTGCTTTTGAATGATCTGGCCTGAGAGGAAGTCCAGATCTGAGAGGACATAATCACGAGAACCAATGGGTGAAGAAATGTAGGAAGAAGCAAAAAACAGCCAATACGTCCCACATCAGCTTTTGACAGATCTGGTCTGAGAGGAAATCCAGGTCTGAGAGTAAAGAAAATCAAGAAAATCTTAGTGCTAAAATAAAGCACATTGCAAAAAGTGATCACATACTCTGCAAAAAGTGATCACATACTCTGCAAACACTTTTAAAAGAAACATAAAATGATCATGTTAATGTACTTAACTAATCTTAATTCTTTTGTCACTTAAAAAACAACACCACGATCGTAACATTAATTCACAAGACCACCGTGGATGAATCAATGTCTTCTAAATCTGAAGCCAAACGATAGATGTGTGTAATAAAAATATTAATCGTTTTAACTCATTTTATTTTTGTGTAAGAGAAACAAAAATAAAATAAATACTAAATGAACTATAAATCATTACTTACGATCTACTGCCATAAGAGTGTTCACCAGGGACATGGTGACGTGACAGAGAATTGTGAAGCTCATGTGTCGGTCATCCTTGCTTCTGTGTTACTTCTGGAATATCAAATGCAAAAATGGTAACGTTACTCCATGATTGTGCACAAAGTTTGCAAGTAAGTTATACATGGCGTGAAACTCACCAAAGATTAGGGCAAACTGTCTCAGTAAAACATTTACAATTTACATCAAGTGAAGGATTCCTAGGAAAAAAGAAGAAAATAATTATTTCGAAATCTTTAACCAAGCAAAGAAAATCGACGTCAGAGTGCGGAGAACATTGAATAGTGAAATGCCTCAGCTGTTGATAACTGTCTGTCTGCAAAAACGTGTTTCGCGCCGCAAAGAATATCCGTCTCTGCCTCGTCTTTCAAACACAACCTCTTTGACTTAATACTATAACGTTAGGCCTAACTTACATGTGAATCTCACAAAAACGGTACTTGCATCACTAAATCGAAAAAAAAAAACATATCTAATTTGCTTTGGGAATTTTAATATTATTTGCATGGAAACTAAACAAATTGACCACTACATTTTAATTACAACATTGGATCTGGATATTTCGAGTTGTTTTGTAATTATTCTCCATCTTATGTGCATGATATTATGCGAATTGATGCATCTGGTAAGATTCGCATCGTGTAACGTTACTGAATCACAAATTCATATAAATCGTTAGGCTACTACAAAAGAAAGCCCAACTAATTTCTAAATGGTAACAACTTTAGCCAAGCAAAGAATTCGCAGTAATAATCGCATAGATTTACGTTAGTAATCGGAGCTCAGAGAGCATTCATTAGCAGCTAGGCGAAATGTCTCAACCGTCGAGCTCTGTCTTCAAAACGCGATTCGCGCTCAGTAAGCAGTTAAAAAAAAATACCTCATGAAAAAGGCGATTTTACAGGTACTCTGGAGCAACATAATAGAATAACAGCAAAGAAATAAACTTACCTTGAACAGTGGCCTTCTTTAAGACAGCAGGAGTGTTGCGAAACCATTTTGTTCTTTGACTTTCTGTTCGAAAAAAGACCGCGTTGAAGATGCCCCGCCCACACGTGCTATTTTTTACAGTCCAAGACTGTTTTTTCCAGGAACAAATTGGTTTACACATAAATGCTGTAAATTTACAGCAAGCAATTAATTTATGGAACATAGACTGTAAATTTACAGGATAAAACTGTTTATTGAAATAACAGTATTTTACTGTTGGAAATTGGCTGTATTTCTACAGCAATTTTTAACAGTGTACCGATCCACAATCTGACTTGTGATGCAGCCTGAATAATAATCACGCTGTGTTCTTTCGTTGGCCCCACGACTGAGCCTGGTTTCTCCCAAGGTTTTTTTTTCTCCATTCTGTCACCTGATGAAGTTTGGTTTCCTTGTCACTGTCCCCTCTGGCTTGCTTAGTTGGGAACACTTAATATTCAGCAATATTACTGATTTGTCTGCACTGACACTATCAGATGAGAACTCAACTTAGCGGGATCATTAAATCACTTTTTTCTGCAGAGCTGCTTTATGGCTGAATTTAACTCATTTCATAATTGATGTACTTTACACAGTTATTGAACTGAAATGAATCAACACTGAACTGATTTCAACTGAATAATGACTGTGTACTATTGTCTTTTTAGAGCCGTTTTACAGCAGAGTTGAATTCTGTTTTCATCACTGAATCGTCATGTTTATCACTGCATGTAAAGCTGCTTTGAAACTATCTGTATTGTATAAAGCGCTATATAAATAAAGGTGACTTTTGAAGCGCATGCAAAGTCGATTTGCAGCACTGAATACAGTGTCTACTCGACATGTCAACAACAAGAACCAAACTCCTCAGGGCTTCAGCTACAGTTTTTGAGGCTGTTTTTTGCCTGCAGCCAATGAAGACCATAGGCTGGCGTTATGGAAATTTGTTACATTGTTATATGTAACAGGACAGATTGGAATTACTGACGACTCTATTTGTCGTGCACGCTGATCTTAAAAATCTGCAGACCTTTTACATTCACAAACAGCTATATTACACACTGCATGAAAGAAAAAAAGCATAATGGGGCATGCACTTTAAAGGGAGAAAACGTATTTAAAAAAATTGCATTCAAATTTGAATGGGCATGCCACTTCTGAATTGATGGCAGAATCTATTGTGCTCAAACCAGATTTTGTGTCATTGCAAAAGCAAGTACATTAAACAACTTTGCTTTTTCTAACCTTCATTAAATCATTGTTTTGTGGTATATACAGGGTCTTGGAAGGAAACCAAAGGGAGATAACAGCATGTGCATTGACCCTGATATATGCCAGCCCCAGCTTTTCCCTGACCCTTCTCATTGAGCTTCAGACGAGCAGTGTCGCGGACTTCAAGAATATCCTCGTCTCAACACATCCTTCACCCGCACGCTGTCATCAATGTATATCCAGCAAATTCATCTATTCTCCAGTGCAACAAGCGCCCATTCTTCATCCCTTCACACTTCCACTGTACCATTAATTGGCAGAAGAAGACGTCTTTAGAGGAGTGTGAGTGATGGAAACAGCATGCATAATTCAGAGGGATAGAAGGAAACGAGAGGAAAAAAGTGAGTTAGCGGTGAACAGCAGTGTGTTGTCTGTATCAGAGCAGCACTTGGTGTTTCAAAGATTTGCAACTGCAGTGCAGAGACATGACATAATGAGTTTGGTGAGAATACTGCCCCTGGGGCAGGATTAGGGTGCAGGAGATGACGGAGCTGCCAGTGTGCTGTCAGATGAGGGAGGAGGTACTCACGTATGTCTTTTTGCAGTGCCCCGTTTGATAGTGTTTGTTACCCAGAGTGCTGCGGAACAACGGTCCAAGAGAAAAAAAGAGATCCATGTGTTAGGGGGTTTTATGTCGCAACAGGATGAGGAAATGGTGCCCTGCCTTTGATTGAACTCTGTGTCTCATGGAGATAAAGAGGTATATTGGAATCAAGTACTGCAGTAAAAAGGTACTTTTTGAATTGAAAGCAAGATACTGCAATATTTTCTGCATTTTGATGTCGAAAGCTAACGCAATATTTTTGCTGAGAATTAAATACTGACAAAAAATAAAAAAGGTTTTGCTAAACGTAATATTTTACATTATTATGTATTATGATATTTTTGGTATTTGTGTTTTTTCATAATGTCTGAATTTCCTTTGTAATTAGATTTTTCTATGAATAGAACTATTCATACAGTACGTTATTTAATACATTTAATAACAGTGGATGTTGTAATTACACCAAAGATCATCTTTCTCCCCTGATGGCCTTTCATACCAGTTTGTTTTGTCTGAAAATAAAAAAAACTGCAAGCTACATGAATTGCCTTTCACTATAATATTGTAGATGTTTTAACATTTTATTAGGCTTTTTTTACTTAATTGAGAATATGCCTATAGTATTTTCTTTTATTTGCAACATGTACTAGTTTTTTTGGACTGGGGAGGGAGTTTTTAAAATTATAGTATGTTTTCATAGTACATCAAGCTCTTTTATATCAAAAGATAAAGGACAATTTGATTCCTTGTGGTATGTCCCCTTTTTAATGTTGTTTATATGTATATGTGGTATTTTTTATATGTTTTAAGACAAACCATGTGCAAATTCATGCCATGATTTTTTCCTTAAAACTGCAGTGAAAAAAAGACAGTCTCAAAATGCGGCTTGAAATCGCCAGTGTTTCTTACGTCACAAACTACCTTGTAACCAATCATGTCAACATCCGGATGGGCGTTAGCATACCATTAACTGCTATGAAGCAGGGGAGTGAGAAGCCAGGTTATCCCAGTATATTTTTCTGTTGATAAGAAAAAATAAGGTACATTAAGCAATATAGCGGGTGAATTATGTATATGATGTAGGCTATATTACGATGTTATGATGAACTATGCCTTTCTCCACTGACACTCTAAGTTGTTCAAAGCGTTTCTAAGGATGTTGATTGTTAGAAGGCAGACTGAGATGGCAAACGGGAACATGGTTTGTAACATTAGCAACACATTATTAGCTGTTTGATAAGCAAAAGACTAATCATATTAATTACTGTAATGTGTCTGACATTGTAGAGAGCAATACATATTACCATTCTGATACATTGACTTGTATACGAGCCTGTTTAATTCACTCCTCCACTTCTTCTGAATTAGTTTCAGGTTCAAACATTGGAGTTGAGATTGGAATTGCTGACGACTCTATTTGTCGTGCACTTTGATCTTTAAAACTTTGCAGACCTTTTACATTCACAAACAGCTTCATACATACTGCACGAAAGGGAAAAGCATAATACATATTCTTCTTCTTCTGAATCATTTTCTGGTGAGTGAGTGAGTAGAGGCGGGGCTCATTTGCATACGTATACTAAATGAAGCAAGGGTGTAAAGTTACATTCAAGCTAAAATCAATACATGTATAATACATATACATCAATACAATACATCAATACATCAATACATCAATACAATACATCAATACAATAAAAATACATCCATGAATAAAAATGTTTTTTTTTTTTATTATTATTTTGTTTAGTCATTTTGGTGACTTTCTACATTCTACCATTCCACAGCTGTTGCTGGTTTTGTTTTAAATCAGTAGGTATTTGTTTTTTCATTTGTTTCCCCCCATGCAACTTGTTGATTTTGTGAAGTTTCACTTGCAAGTCTCATGCTATGATCTTCTAAAGACAATGACAAATATGATATTTTCTGATAGACATATTCCTTGTGCGTAGTAACATTTGTATGAACTAAAAGGCAGGATCTTTTTTTTTTTTACTAATCTGTTGGTTTAAAAAATAGGCCTAATGGTCATACAGCAGGTCATTCTGTTATATGGGAAATACTATTTCATGCCCCAGTGTTACATTATAAATATTTATTGTCTGGGCTTGATTGGTGCAGCCTTTGAGTAAACAGCATTCACAGCAGGGAATCTATGGGTTTAGAGATGAATTTTGAGGTAAGTGCAGTCAAATATGCGGTCTCTTGAGAGAATAATTGTGTCCCTGCAGTGAACAAAATTGACGATGAAATCCACCAGATAGAGCTGAATTAATTCCTACTGAGTCTACTCCCCCTGTTTACCTCAATTTGGTATTTCACAGTTTTCATTTTTGTTCAATTATCATATCATTCGCCACACCTTGGCATGCTAATGCTAGTAGATTTCTACTGATGGAGGTAAATAGCTGACTGTAGCGTCTCTTTTTTTGTTATTGTGAGCCTCACCATCTATATTAACCCCTGACACATTAAAATCATTGCCATTGCTGCTTTAACATCTGTCAGGAGCAGATTAAATTTGCTCACTCGCTCATTTATTTTATATCCCTCGTCTCTCCACTACAGAACTCTGTTTTAGCCTCTTGCATGGACATTACTCAGACATGATTTCATCTCTTTTCGGTCTCTCTTCATTGTGGCCTCCGATAGGCTTTTGTTCTTTTGACAAGCACAAAGGAATTGAAACACAGCTATCACCAGTGTAAATGGAGCGAGACTGGCAGCATATATATATTTAAAACAACAAAAGCAAACAGAATATAAGCACTATGAACAAACCGTTTTGTTAAACATCTGAAACCAGAACTGCTCTATACGGCACAAAATCACCTCCTGACTTAAACATTACTCTGTTGATAAAATTACACAGTCTGCAATGTGAATACTGTTTGTGGGTTGTGGGAAGAGTCACTGCAGCCGTTTCAGCTCAAATGCAAACCTTTAGATTATATGTGTGGAAGGAACTACAGGCAAACCACAGCTCTGGTCTAACATATTATTGGGTTATTAGAATAAATAATTATATATATTTTTTTCAAATTCACATTTACTATGTCTATATTATAAATAGTTTAAGGGTTTACTTTGGAACCCCCAAATGTATGGTGGTCAGTAAGGGAGGCTTCTCAAAAATCTTTTCAAATGAACATTGCAGTGATGATAAAGATACCTTTTTCAATTAATTTACCTACTTGCATGGATGGAAGTGATTCGTTTTACTAAACTGACCAATCAAAAGTGGATATTCAAATAATGCATCATTGTTTGCTTTAGTCCAAAATGCGGCTTAAAGTAACAACAGGTCGTTTTTTGCTCTCGGGCTCCCCCTACAGTTGGGAAACAGTATTGTCCTCTACTACTGTCGTGAACTCTGTCATCCTACATGCACGTGCAATTGTTGACAACCACGATAGCCCTGAACACTGTAGGAGGAGGTCACATGCAGGTGTTCTGCTTGCGTCGCGTGTGAAATGTCTTCATCCCAGGTACAGTGGCATATATTTCAGCATGTCATATGAATATAATTTCATGGGTTTTATTTTTTTTCTAACGACAAATGATCGCGATGCTCACGTTTACAAGCCAGCGTCATTATAGTAGCCTAGTCTATTGGTTACCGTTTACTGGATCTATATGATACTTCAATGCAATGTTTGAGTGGTTGATAATAACCATATATCGTCAATATTATAATATCAAGCTACCATAAATGAATCTGCAAATTTTACAAATCGATTTGCATTATAGCTTGAGGCAAGACAAATAAACAAATATCACAGACATGTTAGGTATCCTAAAATATGATTTTATTAATAATCTTCCTCCTTTCTTTGTACATGTTGAGTAGACTACACTTTTTAGGTCAAACATTTGCTATTTGCATTTCATCGATTGCAAAGTTCAAATCAGAACGAGAATACTAGCGATAGCTAACCATCAAAAACTAGAATATCGTTTACTAGCTACCAGATTGATAATTCGCTACTACTCTAGCGAATTAGAGAGGTTAGAAAGAGGCATTCTTTTTGCGATGGAGGGTTCGATGCTCCCTGCACACGCAAGGTCTCTCGCTCGCTTTCTCTCTCTGCCGTCCGCGCGCGTTGGAGCACAGTCTCTGTCTCGCGTGCGCGCTCGCTCTAGATTCCGGGAGATTTGAACTAATTTGCGGTATAACTTGTCGATCACGAGTGGCTCAACAGGTAGATCTATAGATAAACTCATCTTTCAGGGATTTGACCGACCGGGTTGACAATTTAGCGTGAGAAACCGGGGGTGTGGCGTACGTGTGAGCGTGTGAAACCAATCAAATGCGGGTGTCTCACGGCCAATGCGTGAGTTGGCAGCTCTGCAATGTTGATCCCATAGACAGTAAAAGAAATGGACAGAGCGATCTCATTGGAACTCAGTTGAGACAGTTGAAGCCCACTTTTAGCGATTTTTGAGAACTTCCGTTCCTGACGCGCAGACTCAGACCGACTCAAACTAAGCTTGATGACGTGAGCAACCTGTCTGACAGACGTGAATCTTCTAGTAGCTGTGCGTGAAAACTGCCAACGTTAATCTTGCAGAGACGGGGAACTTGAGCAAAGAGTTCTTTGGCGTGAGTGAGCAGGAGTAAGAATTCCGTTGCTTTTATGGACTCATTATCTATGGGCTTCTCCCTTGACGGGACGTCCCCCCGATTGCCTGCGAGCTTCTCCTCCTGTCTGTACGGTAACTTCTGTACAGCGCGACAGAGAGTCGAGTGGTTATGACGCAATCGTTAGCCTATTTTTACTAAATCTGTTTCTACGGGGCCATAGTGTAACATAGAAGGTAATGGAGCCCTTTATACATTGTCGTGTTTCTTTAGAAATAAATAATGGACAAATGGAGTCTTTAAACGCCTCAGATGTAAAGTTATTCGCTGTCAAAGTGACGCAAAAATGAATGGGAGTCAATGGAAATGCTAACGCAAGTGAAGTTCTGCTACAACATGGCGGCACCCGGCCGGCTTCAACTTCCGGTCGATGGATTACCCCCTTGGTTGATCCTCGTTCTGCCTTTAACGCGATCACTTTCTCTTTTTCTCTTTTTGCTTTGCTCCGATAAAACCTTTGCTTTCTTGTTTTTCTGTGCTGCTTCGGCCATGACTATAACATTTGGCTCGCAAGTCCGATTTTAAGGAAGTGGGGGTGGTGGTGGAAGTGACGTATATGCCGTAAAGCAGTCGAATTTTGTAGTTCTCTTTGTTTGCCGGTTACTACCCGAAACCCGAAGTTTAAAAGTACGATTAAAAACGCTACAGACCCCGTCAGGCTATGGCAGACGTGTCATTCAACCTATTGTAAGTCGATGTACCATCACAAGAGACTTGGAAATATATTATGAAGGTTGAAAAGTTACCTGTTGTTACTTTAAAAAAGGCATAGGGAGGCGAAATTAAATGTCCTGCCTGCCGCAAATAGCCAATCATTAGCAGAAAGAACCATTCAAGCCAATCAGCTTTCAGTGTTACATAGGTCGTCATCAAACCCGCTTAGATACGACAGGTGAAAGGGAAACGTTCTAATTTCGTCAAAATACAGATGAAATGCGAATTATTTGGATCCTCAAAGAAGTGAAAGTGAATGATAGGAACATAGGAGTGGAGGTCGGAGGAGTTTTTCCTGAGAATGGGATGGTACTGTAAATGGAATGGGGCTCTCCATTTATTTGTAATGTCATAAGTTAGTCTTTATAGCCTACTCAATGACGCTGCTAGCTTTGTTCCGTTGATATCGAAAGAGAGAGAGATTATAACTTGTTATTAAGCATCATTACCAAGACAGTTTTAAGAACCTGCTCAGAAATTGCATAAGCATATAATAATTAATAATTTATGATTGGTATACTATATGAAAAACTTTAGGTTTGGCAGATGTCATCTATTTTTGTCTAACATTCAAACAGTTGCATTAGGGGTTAGATTTATCTGTTGCTTTTTGTCTTTTCATGTTCCTTGTCTAATCTTATTAAATTCAACGTCTGCTTTTGGTAGGCTATATTGTTCACATAAGTTCCAGAAAATAACAAATATGAACCATAACTCTATATTTCACACATTGTTCTCTGTTGGAGAAAGAGATGGTCACCTCTGGCTCCTCTGAACTTTAAACACTGTAACTGCTGTCAGTCATAATGATCATGGAGCTAGCGGCCACAGCTGGCAGACAGGTTTTAATCTCCATGTAGCAATTGAGTCTCAAAATGTTCACCTGACACACACCTCAGAACCATGATTGAGTGATGAGTCCTTGTGACAAGCTTGTTAGTTGCTAAGCAAAAGGTCTTTCAGAACCCATGTCATGTCTTAAGTATAGGATGTTTTACCACATTGTATCAGGTGTTACTTTATCAAAACTATAGAGCCTGTCCTTTGCGAAAAGCCCAGCATGTTCAGTTTAGGACTGCAGCAACATTTTGCTTGAGAACAATATTTTGATTGTCATTAGGTAAGAAACGGCAAAGTTTAACCTCAAAATAATGACACATATTTTTCAAATCTAACTTTTACGATTATGTGAGGCGCATTGGCGGTGAGGGAGAAGGCTAAATTAATAACAATTCTTACTGTAAGCATTTCGAAACTACAAAATTTATGACTCATATCAAGTCGGTGCAAATCCCTCATCTAGAATTTCTCAAACCATTTTCTGCCCAGAATGCATGTAACGCAACTAGCCTTTTCACCCTGCCCCAATTTCTTTCCCCAGAACAACTAATTTGGATTACATATTGATTTTTGAGGTCAGGAAGACAGATTGGTTATTGTAAGAAATGGTCTTTGGAGGATGTACACAATCTAAAAAGTAAGCAAACAGGGGCATATAGAAGAAATGTCAAGCAGACCATGTGATGAGCACTTGTGGAATTCAAATTACTCTTGAGTTTCCGCTACAGTACTTTGAATTGGCTGTGCGAGTCGGTGTACAAATGAGCGAACATAATCCTCTTTTCTGTCATTGAAGCACATTTTAAATGTAATCTCGTTCATCTTTTGCCTTCATAGCTCATAAACGTATACATATGGCACAAATATCCCCTTTTGATGAGTTTGGTCCTCTCAGATTGAGCAGCAGCAGATTTTTTATTGATGTATTTTTTTTCCTTGATCTTCATCTTCCTTTCCCTCCGTGGATGAAAATGGCAAAGGGGTGGGAGCTTTTCAGATGCTTGGCTTTGTGTGATCACTGACCTGTGAATATCAGTGATGGTGGAAATGAGTGAGAGGAGGGTCCTTGTGCCATTGCCACAGTGAGACTGAGACTGAAGCCTATTTTCCAGATCATTGCAGGCACTGAGGCCTAACGAGTTGAGAGAGGAGAAGCCATTCTTAGCCTGATGTATAGCATTTATTCTACTCTAACATTGTGGGAAACTCTGCTAGTAGGTTGACTACTTTAAAGCAGCTAAAAGTTTCATCAGAAAAGTTTTTTTTTATTGGCAAAGACTTTAACTTTACTTACAATACATACATGTACAAATACTTTACTTTAACTTAGTAAAAGTTAGTAGGAATATTATCAGCCGTAAATGGTTATTAAAATGAAGCATTAAAAATTATCATCTTGGCTTTTACTGACTAATGTTTCAATTCTGCCAAAAATGTTTTTTTTTTAAATGCATTAAAGGGATAGTTCACCCACAGGTCACTTAAATGACCAGCCCGATCTTACGGCAATTCGTACGAATTTTACGAGGTGGCTAATTCGTACTAATTCATACGACCTCACTCGTACAAATTCGTACGATTTTTGCTAATTCGTACATATTTTACGAGTTACCAAATACATATGAATTCGTACGAATGACCTACCCCTGACCCCGCCCCTAAACCTACCCATCACGTGGGTTTAGACAAATCGTACAAATTCGTACGAGTGAGGTTGTATGAATTAGTACGAATTAGCCACCTTTTAATCACTCGTACGAATTGGTCGTGAGATAGCTTTGAAATGACACAACCCGATCTCACGGCAATTTGTACGTATTTCCCGAGATGGCTAATTCATACGACCTCACTCGTACAAATTCGTAAGTTTTTTTGCTAAATCGTACATATTTTACGAGTTGCCCAATTAGTATGAATTCGTACAAATGACCTCCCTGACCCCGTCCCCTAAACCTACCCATAACTGGGGTTTAGACAAATCGTACGAATTCAAACGAGTGAGGTCGTACAAATTAGCCACCTCGTACTCACTCGTAGGAATTGGTTGTGAGATAGCGTTGAAATTTCAATATGGTGGCTTGGCAATAGTAAATAAAGAACTGCCTTCCAAATAAAAGAGCCAATCACATTCAGTAAAATCATGACAGCTACTTTTGGAAGCTCCAGATACTTGCTCAGCACCGTACGTGCATTGGCTGGACCAACCTGATACAGTCTTTTTAGCATTATTCGAGAACAACACGCAAAGTTTATGATATCATTCATGTCTGATTTTTATAGCTGATTTGTTATTAAAATGTGAATATTGCAAGCAGATTTTGAGATTTTGATTTTCCCATTCATTTAGATAGGAGCTGTTCTTGCATGACTGAAAATAAATAACTGTCTAGTGCGCTTCCAAGATTGCCGCATTGAACTCACTTGCCTTGAAAGGGACTTTAAATGTCCAAATTACCCTTTTTCATACATTGAAAACAAAAATTGATAACTAGTAGAGAACACTTTGAGAATTCCCAAGCTGCACTTTTTTCCCCATAATAAAAGAGGCCACTCACTTTCAATGCAAGAAAAAAAAGTGTTCGGATGATGTAAGGGTTAGTAAATGATGACGGTGTTTTCATTTGGGTGAAATATCCCTTTAACAGTGTTGTTTTTCTATTCTATAACATGTACCAAGAATTCACCAGCATTTGTTGTCTTGAGCAGCATGGCTGTCCACATCATCAGTAGTATCACATAGCACACAGGTTTTTTTTTTTTTTTTTTTATACTATATTAGTAAGGACATTGCATAGACTTCCACTGATTTTATATCAGGTTAATTATATTTTGAGGAAATTTCGCCCTCACAAGTGTAGCCACACACACACACACGTATACGTTTTATTTATGGTTACACTTTATATTGATTGTCCAATTTAGACATTGCATTATTAAATAATATTTGCAACAACATGTCAACTAACTCTCTTTAGAGTATTAGTAGACTGTTAGTATTAATTTAGTAGAACAAGTTGGCATGTTCCTGCAAAGTTACTTATAGTCAGTAGAATGTATGTTGGGGGACCATTCAAATAATGTGTTAGCAGAAATTAAGCAGACAATCTACTAATACTCTACTAATATTCTAATAGAATATTCTAATATTCTAATTAGTTGACAGGTGCAACACTCATCAAATATTTCACCATATCACTTTGATAAATGCATTTTTAACAGCCTCTTCCACCAAATGGAAAATATATAGCTTCAATAAGGCTTCATTAAAAGTTTTCTGAAGTAAACAAACAGCATCTAGCCCCTCAGGACCCCTCAGTTATCTCTGAACCTATGCACCTATTCAAGGGCTGTGACGTCGTCCTAATACACTTGCCACATGTGCTCATATTTTACAATCACAAAGGAACCTTGTATTCAAGAGATGATCCAGTGTCAACTGTTACTACATAATTAATTTGTGAATTATGTGTTTAAACTTTGTGATTTGGTTTAAAATATACCTGCAGTAATGAAACTAATACACAGGGGGTTAATTTACCTTTAGAAACTTGGCATAATAATAATTTTCTAAATGTCAGTATAGCAACAGAATTCACCCTGTGATCTCGAAACAATTAAACGTGGCTATATTCCATATGCCCATTATTATTTGACTGTAGATGTATCCTGTGGAAATTAGTATTTATTTATTTTATTTCTTAGCAATGTTAGAACATATAAACAGTGTTTTTAATTCAAGGATACAAAGTAATGAAAGGTCCAAATTTATCTGTGAATCTGTCTGTTTACATATTGGCCGATACCTGCAGTATATGGTGGCGATATATTGTGTATCCCTGCTTTAGGAGGACTAATGGGCTCAAGGCAATGCCTCCCTCTGACCGCTTACACTTTTTGATCTCATATTTTGCCATTTGTTTTGTTTTATTTTTGTACTGACCATTACTTTATTCAAATTTCTTTGAAGTAGCACTTCCTCCCTTGCCTCCTCTGAGAAAACGACCTTCCTTGGAGGAAACCCGCAAAATCTGACATAATATGCTATTTTGCTTGAAAGACACAATTCTCAGTAGATCTTAGTTGGACTTATTTTGTAGGCGCTATAAAGTTTACACTCAAGGTGTTAGTAAATCAGGGTCCCTGCTGAATCCACGGCACAGCAGTTAGCATACACACAACAAAAAGTAGTCTGGAAAGCAGTTAAACCGCATTATACTAGCTAATTTAAGATGTTCTTCACAGCACTCTTACATGTGACAGTCCACCAAACCAATCAAGAGACTAATACAGTAATACTTGCAGTTGGTTCTAATGTTACCATATATATATATACACATATATATATATATATATATATATATATATATATATATATATATATATATATATATATATATATATATTATTATATTAATATTATTATTTAAATTTTTTAACTGAGCTCTATTGCAAAACATAAAATTGCTGTTACAGTAATTACTGAAGGATATATCAGAAATCGAATAAAATTTTGGCCGAATAGAAAAAAATCGTTTATTTTTTATTTTTATTGGGTTCGACAGTTAGGATTTCATGTTATTTGTTGAACCCATGGATACATTTCTGGACCTGGATGAACCATTCATGTGGACTCTAGGTGACCAGAAGTGGCTGAGGAGACCCATACAAAAACACGCAGTGTTCCAAGGGTACAGTTTGAAGTGAAGGTTTTGACAAGTGTCCAGTCTCGCTCTGGCCTTGTCCCACTTGCAAATCTTTCCCACTTTAAGATGAATTGCTTTAGAGGAGAAGCCTGTCTACTCGAGAAGGTCAGAGAAGAGAGTAAAAAAGGATCTTGGATGGTTATGTGTGACTTCTCATTAAGTCTCATCCTTTAGACTCTTGCTTATATAGGGAGCAACTGACCAGACTGAAATCAGAATCTCTTGTTTCAACAACAGTAGGAGGAAAATAATGAACGCCGCTTTCCTATTTACCACTGGTCTGCTGCTGTGGTGTTTAGTGCGGCGGTGGGCATGTAATTGTCTGGAAGACATTTCCGAATATGACATTTGAGTGTGGAAGGAGCTGGTCTTGTATACATATCTGTGTTGTGTAGTGTGTTCATGAGTATAAGTACTTCAGATGTACCTGAAGAAGCTGTGGTGTTGTAGCTTGCACTGTTTGTATTAGGGCTGTGCGATATGACAATATATATCGGATGGACGATATAAAAAGCCTATCGTTTTATATTATGCCATATCGTTTATATCGTGGTGTCGCAAAAAAACATTGTTTACGGCAAAAATTTGGATGACTGCAATCTTTCACGCCACCATGGGGATGCAGGCAGAAACGTGAATAACAGCATGAATGAAGGGGTGACAGAACCGGGTGTTTCCGAGCAGGAGAAGAACCAGCCAGAACAAACCGAGGAGCTCGTTCCTAAACGAGGGGCTAGATGGTTTGGTTAACTTTCTATTTGTTGTATTGACCATTTTAGGGTGGTTTGGATAAATAAACGCCAGTCTCAAATAGAGGCCTGGTCTGTTTTTTAGTTTCGGTTTGTATTTAATCTTCTAAAACCCGTCAGATCGTCTGTTTAAACCAGTTCTGTGGTGCAGATTGCGCGCATCTGGGCGAAGTTGTTAGCGCAAGCAGAGTTAGCGGAGGCCGGAGAGAGAAGGAGATCGTTTTACAGGGTATAGCCTTCATTCTTTCTTGTTGATGTGTTTCGGGCAACAAGTTCATAGGCTCGATGGATATTACCAGTAATGTATTGTTCAGCCCATGGCTGTCACATCGTTTCGTTTTTTTTAATTCTGCCAATAATCTAAAAGCTATGGTTATATTAAATGTACAATTATCGTTATTTATATACTGACTTCACCCTGTGCTGCAACATACATTTAGTTGTACATTCATTTACAGAAATCAGCTGGTTGAATTCAAATTGATGCTGTTATCGGATTTTCAGGTGATATTCCAAATTCATTCAGTTAACGGACGCTCTGAGGTAAAGTGTTCAGACTGCAGACTAAGCAACGATTGTATTTAATTGTACAGTACTATCATAACATAGTACAGACATGATCTTAATTCCATAATGTCCTTAAACATAACAATTTGCTGGCCATAAACTGACAGCGCGCGTCCGGTGTGCGATACCTCGAGTTGCTATAGACACGGCGCGCGCGCTTCTCGTCCGGTGAGCGACCCCCTTTAGACATAATAAAGTAGCCTAGGCTAATTCTTAGATTAACGGATTTGTTAAACACATTTATAAATAAAACGTAATCTTCGTTATCTCTAGGCCTACACTAAATGAAAGGCCTGTCTCATAGACGCCTGCCTCAAATACAAGCCGGTGCAGTTCGGCGATTTGGGAAAATAAAAGCCCGGGCTATTATTTGATGTTTTACAGTATATCGTGATATATATCGTTATCGGGATATGAGATGACTTCTATCGTGATATGAGATTTTGGTCATATCGCCCAGCCCTAGTTTGTATTATTTTCAACCTTGGAGGAAAAACTTATGAACCATAAAAACCTTGTTTAGTCTCTCCCTAGAACATCTATCAAATAATGCACTCCTGTTGCAGTGATGGCAAAGATGGGCAAACAGTGTGGCAAATGTTCTGTTCATAACCTCCCAAGGAAAACAAAACCCATCAGCTTGAAGGAACCAGCAGAGCTTTCAACTTAGATTTTCGCCTCAGTTGTCCTTTAAAGGCACACTGTGGAACTTTTCAACCTTTATAATATATTACCAAAACCCATTGAGATGGTACATCGACTTACAATAGGTTGAATGACACGTCTGCCGTAGCCTGAAGGTGTCTGTATCGCTTTTCCGAGCACTATGTAACTTTGGAGCACAAAAAGAACTACAAAATTCAACCGCTTTACGGCATACGTCACTTCCCCCACCACCCACAACTTCCTCAGATTCTGACGTGAGTGCTCAACTCGCGTTTGATTGCCGTCTGTATGTTTTCGTCATGGCCGAACCAACAGCTACAAGGAAGAAGGCAAAGGTTTTGTCAGAGGACACTAAAAAAAAGAAAAAGCATAGTGACAAATGAAAAGCCAGGACGAGGATCACCATTGGTCCAGCGTTCGGTCGCTGGCGTGAGCTAACGTTACACGTCTATGGAGCTACAGGAGGAGGAGGGGTGCCCGACCGATGCTGACGCTTGCCTGCACGCAAATGCCGTTTCCAAGGTGAGCCAGATAAATCATATAAGTAGTGTAGTATTTTCTGGTATTCCGGCCACAGCCGATGGTGTTATGAGTGTAAAAAAATGCCCACAGCCCATTGTTCATTTCTACACACAAAGACAGCCCGCCACAGTGCAGGGCTCGCACAAATAAAGTCGACTCATGTCAAATGTACATTAAATGTAGTGAATGTGCCCACGACTCAGTGCCCACAAACACTACACACAACATGTCCCACGGTTTCTGTAAAACGAAACCAACACACATAAGTTACAGTCAGCTCAGGCTGACGGTGTTTTTAGTGCAGTAAATGTGCCCGCCGTCCCGCGCCCACATTCACTCACAGACATGTTAGCACTAACCCCCACGGGGCTCGCCCCGCTTGCTCTCTCTCAGCAGACTGCTATAAGGGAATCGAGCGCGTCAAGGCTGCCCGCCTCAAACACTGCAAGCACACACAATCTAAAGACACGTGAGGCTGACCCATTGTCTATGGGCTGACCGGTTGACTGTTTGTTGACTTTTGCGACAGTGCTGCGGAGCTTGTGGCCTCTAGGGACGCTAGACGTGAAAGTTACAGGTCGAGCGCCACTAGTGGCCAAAAGTTCCGCGGTGTGCCTTTAACTTTAACACAAGCAGAAATTTTGCCCGGAGGGAGCATTCCTGCATATAACAACTAAACTCAGCAAAAAAAGAAACGTCCTCTGTCTTTCAACTGTTTTTACTTTCAGTAAATTTAATGTGTGTAAATATTTGTATGAACACTAAAAGAGTCAACACCATAAGACATAAACTAAAAATGTTTCACAGACATGTGACTAACAGAAATGGAATAATATGTCCCTGAATGAAGGGAGGCTCAAAATCAAAAGTACCAGTCAGTATCTGGTGTGGCCACCAGCTGCTTGAAGTACTGCAGGGCATCTCCTCCTCATGGACTGGACCAGATTTGTCAGTTCTTGCTGTGAGATGT
This sequence comes from Rhinichthys klamathensis goyatoka, assembly GCF_029890125.1. Lineage (NCBI taxonomy): Eukaryota > Metazoa > Chordata > Actinopteri > Cypriniformes > Leuciscidae > Rhinichthys > Rhinichthys klamathensis. Next base: position 45,120 of record NW_026607244.1, on the reverse strand, counting down.
TACCCCACTCTTCCACCAAGGCACTCGCAAGTTCCTGGACATTTCTGGGGGGAATGGCTCTAGCCCTCACCCTGCGATCCAACAGGTCCCAGACGTGCTCAATGGGATTGAGATCCGGGCTCTTCGCTGGCCATGCCAGAACACTGACATTGCTGCCATGCAGAAACTCACGCACAGAACGAGCAGAATGGCTGGTGGCATTGTCCTGCTGGAGGATCATGTCCGGATGAGCATGCATAAAGGGTACCACATGAGGGAGGAGGATGTCTTCCCTGTACCGCAAGGCATTGAGATTGCCTGCAATGACAACAAGCTCAGTCCGATGGTGATGTGATATACCGCCCCAGACCATGACGGACCCCCCACCTCCAAATCGATCCCGCTCCAGGGTACAGGCCACGGTGTAATGCTCATTCCTTCGACGATAAACAAGAATCCGTCCATCACCCCTGGTGAGACAAAACCGTGACTCATCAGTGAAGAGAGCTTTTTGCCACTCCTGTCTGGTCCAGCGAAGGTGGGTTTGTGCCCATAGGCGGCGTTGTTGCTGGTGATGTCTGGTAAGGACCTGCCTTACAACAGGCCTACAAACCCTCAGTCCAGCCTCTCTCAGCCTATTGCGGACAGTCTGAGCACTGATGGAGGGATTGTGTGTTCCTGGTGTGACTCGGGCAGTTGTTGTGGCCATCCTGTACCTGTCACGCAGGTGTGATATTCGGGTGTACCGATCCTGTGCAGGTGTTGTTACACGTGGTCTTCCACTGCGAGGATGATCAGATGTCCTTCCTGTCTCCCTGTAGTGCTTTCTTAGGCATCTCACAGTGCGGACATGGCAATTTATTGCCCTGGCCACATCAGCAGTCCTCATGCCTCCCTGCAGCATGCCTAATGCACGTTCACGCAGATGAGCAGGGACCTTGGGCATCTTTCTTTGGGTGTTTTTCACAGTCGGGAGACAAGTTTCTTTAGTGTCCTGCGTTTTTAGAACTGTGACCTTAAATGCCTACTCTCTGTAAGCTGTTAAGGTCTTCACCACCATTCCACAGGTGCATGTTAATTAATTGATTATGGTTAATTGAACATGCATGAAAAACATTGTTTAAACCCTTTAAAATTAAGATCTGTAAAGTTATTTGGATTTGTACAACATTGTTGTTGAAATACACAGTCCTGAAAAAGGGACGTTTCTTTTTTTGCTGAGTTTAGTTGGCATGCAGAAAAATGTTTTTCAAAGATTAACTAAATTAACTTTGCACAGTGCAACGTGGTGCTCTGATGAAGTCTGCATGTCAACATTGAATCCAATATATTCATTATTAGTGTCTGCCATGTGTTATCTTCATAAATTATCTTAATTTAGTATTTTTCCAGCAAATATTTTAATTACTAAATTAAAATGATCAGCATTAAGGATGCACTGATATTTGTTTCCATAAGCTGAAAATTATTTGTGTTACAGGTAAATAGATAAATGGACAATATCAACATCAAAACATTATAATATACAATTTGAAAAATAAATATGCATTTTGAGACTTGCTAAAGATTACATTTTAAGTGTTATTAAATTATTATTATTTTTTTAAAGATTAAATGTGTGTTACAAGACTGCAAAGGTAATACAATTTTACAAATAGTGGAAATGAGCATGTATAGTTTAACATCCAATATAAATTAGAAAAAAAACTCTAATATTGACTTATATCGTGCATCCATAATAGCAATATCATCAAGTAATTAATTCAATTAAAATTTGTAATCAATTGAAAGCCCTAGTTAATTGGTAATTTTGAGTATTTTATGACACAATGCGTATAGTGACGTTGTTGTTTCTCAACGAGAAGAGAAAACCGCACAGCGTCACTGTGAAAAGAGCTCAAAGGTGCTTCCAAATCGGAGGCATGTGACAGTTCTGTTGCATCAATGTTTTCTATGTTTAGACTTCATTCCCATTCAGGCTGTAATTAGTACAGACGTCCTTGTAATTAGAAAAGCACTGAGTTATTGCATCAAGCCCATTAGCAATGATGAGTTTATTGCCGTACTGGTGACTTTTGAGATTCGCAGTGGAATTTTTAATGAACTGTAATAATCTGAAAAGATTTTTATCTAAAGCAGCATTATTTTGTTCAAAAGAAATGTACATTTTATCACTCCACAAAAGCTTTTGTGCGTAATTAGCTGTAATACGCATAGTAATCCCCAGTTTTACTGCAGAGTTTTCACTGTTTAGCCCCTCAAAACTACTGTACCTTAATCGGGTCGCGGTCTGGTTCGGTTTCACCCCAGTGATCATATCTGCCTGCAGTTTTCCAGTAGTGTGGGTGGACGCACTTTGTTGCTATCACTATCTCTCAGTGGAGCTTTGCTGTGTACACAGGCAGATTGTAATGGCAAGTGCCTCTGTCTCTTTCCTCTCTCCAGTGTAATGAGAGCTTAATTAAGTCTGCCAGCTGCAAAAAAAAAGTCAATTAACATATTGTGTCTGAATGACTTATTAGATTTTTTCAGTGTCTCTTGGGTGAGCAGGTAGGTTGAATACAGTCACATACATTTGTGAGGCTGCTTGAAGGCTCAATTAAATTAAACTGCCTTTGATATCATGCAGCCTCTCTCACTTACAACAGTGATGAGTAATGAAGTCAATAAGACCTCTTGATTCACAGCTGTAGTGAAGTCTCTGAGATCCTATTTAGCTGTTGGATGCTAATATGTATGTGTGTGTTTTTTGAGAGGTGCTGCATGGAGTTTAGAGTAGAGTTTTCTTTTGTTTCTGTGTTTTGGCGTTTCTTTTGCTAGTGGCTTGCAGTGAGTTGGCTGGAGGAGTTAAGAGCTGGAAAGAGCTTCTGTTTGTTCAGTTGCGTCAGACAAAATGTATTTCAAGCATGGTTAGAGTCTTTCTTTGCGAGTTGAGTCGTCGGTGTGTTGCCAGGGTGCCAGGTCCAGGCTTTGCTGTAAGCAACACTGACTGAATCACATTGTAGTCAAACTGTACTGTATGTGGCAATCTTACTCTTACTCTTTCATATTGACAAAATAAATGAATACATTTTACCATGCTCACCATGCGTTTCAACCCATATTTGGGTAAAATATGGACAAACCCAACCATTGTTTTAATTTTTTTATTACATTTTTAAACCCAGTGGTTGGGTTTCTGTATTTGACCCACACATCGATTGAAAGAACAACCCAGCATTTTTTAGAGTGTTCATCATTATACAGCGGGGTTAAAAGTCAAAGTCAAGATAATCAAAATCTATAATAATCTTACAAATAAATAAAATAGTTTTAGTATGTTGACAATGTTAAACAAAGAAACAAATGTATGACATTGATCATCTTTTGTAAGATGTTCTTGCTTTCATAAGATTCACTTTGGATTATCTCAAATCAAGCTGGAGAATATGACCACCAGGTTTTACACAAACTTGTGGAGCTCGAGTGCTGCTGTCACTAAGCAAAACACCTCATGTTACTGTTTCCAATTTACATTGAGCTGATAATGTAATCTGTAAAGGGGGGAAATATATGAAATTTGATAAATAAAGGCTTTTTTTTTTTACAAATGTATTCAGAGACAGTATTCCAGAGATTGATTTGATTTACCAACAGGAAAGTTTGTCTATTGCTACCACTAGGGGACACTGTTGTGCAGGATGACTTGTTCTTTGTTTCATCAACTTTATCCCCTACAAAGGTAACAGTTCCTGTCTTTAATGGCAGATCTTACCAGAACTAGCCAGCCCATAATAGAGCCTTATGGCTGACATGATGAGTACAGTCATGCATAAGCACAGCTTTGAGACAGTTCACCTGCTCAGGGTGAGTGATTCACCACACTTGACCACACTTGGTCAGTTCCAAAGCTAAAACTAAGAGTATGAATTTATTCTATTTATTATATGGTTTGCTTTGCATTTTATTTTACTTTTTTTAATTTTACGTTACATTTTTAGTTTAGTTGATCCATAGGGTATATAAAATGCATTTTTTGTAACTCAGAGGTGTCCTTCTGCATGCTTCAAGCCTTTAGACTACTCAAAAAAGTGCTCTGATATAAAACTACCAGTTTTTTTTCTCTCTGTAAATTACTAGATGACTTGCTCTTTTTCTCTTCCAAAAACTGCACTTTTACATGAAATTAGTTTTTCCCCATAGAGTAAGGGAACTTAACATTAATCAATTAACAGTTTTTTTTACAATAACATTTTTACAGTAAAATGTATCTTTTTTTAAAAGGGGTCATCGGATGCAAAATTCACCTTTATATGGTGTTTGCATATGTGTCTTTGCAGTGTGTGGACACAACCACCATACAATGAAAAAAAATCCATTCACTCCTTTTTTTTAATCCTCAAAAAGTCTAAACACTCTCAATAATCAAGCCGTTTGGATTTTCTGAGCAATATGATGTCATATTGCTCATGCTCCGCCCACAACCACTGACGGACTGTCCCGTATTAGCATATTTCTGCCCTCAGCCATTTATATACTGTCCACCTAGGCAGTTGCCAAGGCAGCACTTTATGTGTCTTGTGTAGGGCTGCATGATTTGGGGAAAATGTCATATTGCGATTATTGAGGTCAATATTGCGATTGCGATATAATAAACAAATGGTTTCATGAGTCAACTTGCTTGGTTCTAAAGCAAAATGCACACACAGATTAGTGATCATTCTGAAATGTGTATTTCTCAACTCAAACTAGCAACAACAACTAAATGATTGATAACACCTATAATGATCAATAAGCCATTGATGTCTGGATAAAAATTAATTTAATTTTAATTTAAGTGAACTTCAAACAATCCTCACATAAACCCATAATAAATGTCATATTTACCTGTGCTCTTCCTGTCTAACAGGTAGGAAATATACAGAAATTGAATAAAGTTATCAAACAGTCTGCGCTGCATTATAAATTATATGGACTAAAATCCTATTTAAAGCTACACAAGTTCTTTGGTCACGAGCAGTGAGTGTTTTTCTCTGTTTCCTTTGTTCTTTGATTAACTTTACTGACAGAAAGCATTATTGGATGCTAGCCCTTTAAGAGTTGCTGACAGAGACGGATCTCACACGCGCCTTATTCTCTCACAACTCTTTACGACCATCATAAGACTGCTCTTATGTTATGAAGCAGTGGCGTAGGTTTGATTTTGAAATTGGTGGGGACGGGGACATCAATATTTAATATATTTAAAGTTTTGATCGAAAATATTGCTAGGGATATATCAGTGTCACTGGATATTGTTAGGGACATGTCCCTAGCGTCCCTACTAAATTCTACGCCCCTGTTATGAAGACACTCGACAAATGATATTTTGGCATATTTGTTTGTGTGTTATTGTCCGTTCACTTCAAGTGGAAAGAGAACTGTATTCTGGCGCGCGGTCTGTGCATGCGCATGATACTGGCGCGCGTCTTTCAGTCAGGACATTCACAGGCAGCGCGCTCTCTTTTGACTTGTCTCGCTGAATGGTTTAAAGCATTTGCATGAATAAGAGCGGGATCATATAACACTAGCCAAAGGATGACAAAAAATAACAGATGCTGCGTTAACAGCCCTAATTTGTTTATTTCATATAAAATCGCAGTATTTTGCGTCATATAATCGCATAGGCTTGACATCGCGATTACGATTGCGATATGATTAATCGTGCAGCACTAGTCTTGTGTTACACGCCCCATGGAAGATAGGGGTGGGGTGAGCTGCTGCTCATTATCATTTAAAGAGACATGCACCGAAACGGGTTGCTGTGAACAGAGCTGTTTTTGAGGAGGTAAAAAGGGTGTTGTTTTACACAACCATTGAGCAATTTTAAACAAAGTAAGTTACAAACTTTACATGAAGACCCTAAAGAATCATACCAACATGGTATGGGCATCCGATGACTCCTTTAAACAATGTACTAGGCTTACTGTGGTAGTCGCTGTTATCAGTTTTACACAGTTCGGCTGTACACCGATTACATTGCTTAGCCACCGCAGCATCTGTTCACTGTTCATTCACGCAGCATCACTGTTGTTTTGCTTTTTTTATAGAAAGAAAAAACATTTAGTTCAGTTGGTCGACGGACACCACAATTAGAAACTGAAAGCGTCTGCTCTGCTCCATACAGCACAGTGCAGCAGGAGTCAGATTCCACTCATCACATGAGGAGAGTAAGGAAAGATGACTGACAAGACGACGGCAGAGGATTTGGTGCGGAACAGATCCTGAGCGTCATTGACAAATATCTTATCTTGTAAAATGTGCGGTCAGTACCACCACTTCCTATAGTATACACAGAGTATGCGTGAACGCGAATACAAAATTGAAAGTGAAAAGCAAAAACTCATTCATGAGCAATATCAATACCCTGCATATTGATAGCAGCTCCCTGATGCGCCCCCCACTGTTATTATCGTAATACTGGTGTTGTCACAAAAGTGGACACTTATTTATTTACCGGTGTGAAAATTTCCTCACTGTGACATCCCAATGTGGTTCTCAAACTTTTTTGGTCACGCCCCCCCCCATTTAAACCATTAAATAATCAGGCGCCCCCCACCCCACCTCACCTCACCTCTGACTACCAAATCATTTCACAACAAATTATAAAAATTTTACGATTTTTTTTTATTGGAAACCCTACAATTAAAAACACTTCACTTTCAATCTGTGATTCTGTGTACACTGGATGTGGCGCGTCACAACACGACAAGTCCCCGACAGTAAAACTGACGCTGTTCTATTTATGTCGTACTCCACATGCTTGTTACTTCAGACACAAAGGACAAATAGATTGTGATGGATTTTTAGTTGCGGTGCATCACGGTGTGACAGCGGCTGCTTCCGGTGTATAGACGGGGTGTCTGTGCTGCTGTTGAAGGGGAGCAGTGAGTTCACAATAGAAACTTGCTATGCCGTCCGCAAAGTCAGTGGTCTTCTGAGTTGGGCTTGTTAAGATGGTGCGAAGTCGACGGTTTGAAGAAGGAAGTTTCAGAGGATTTGGTGTTTGGTGCCACTTTATAAAAGGCAGAGAGCCAACCGCCATATACCCACTCGAACACTGTTACACAGCTGTTTTTATTTGTTTTGTTTTTTTGGTGATCTCCTGTGCCCCACCCCCGACCCCTAAACAAACGGGCTAAACAAAACAAAATCACAAACCACTTGTAAAATTCAGCTGTTTTTAGCTCATGGGAGAAGATAGGCGAATGGATGGGCGGATTATTATACAATATGCACAATGACTAGTACAAATATTGCTTTTTCACATGTATTGCAAATGTAAGATGTATTTCATAGCATTGCATTAAGAGCATTGTCAATGGATGGCAAGACAAATTAATGCATAAAGGAGTAAAAACAAGAGGAAGTTTTCTCCAAGACAGTGATATATGTTGATTTATTGCACCGCTGATGTGTGTGTACATTGCAGTTCATCATTTCGGGATGAAAACGGAATCTCTTCCATCATATCTCTGTTCACACAGCATGAACTTTACTTCTTCTCCGGAGCTGTGCTAAGTGTTGTGGCAGGAGTGGTGACAGACACAGGTGGCGGTGTGAGTGTGTTAAATGAGTGTGAGGTTGAGTTCCTCTCCTGTGGTGCTGATGGTAGGTTGTTAGCATGATGACCAGCAAGCAGCCCATTGGGGGGCTTCGGTTCCACAATGTGTCACACACACATTGTCATGGAGACAGCGCCTTTCACAGCATTCTGCTCCAGTGCAAGATGAGCCAGAGCGTGTGTTAGCATGGAAATGCATGAATTGTTGTATTTCCCCGGTCATATATTAGGTCATAAAATATAATTATTTTATAGAATTTTTAACACTTTACTTTAGGTCAGTGCATGTAACCTTTTCCTAATATCCCATCAGCTGCAACAATCCATGTGCTAGTTTCTTGCTGGCTCTCATCTTATGCTAATAACATTGGCGATGACTGAGGATTTTTTGCAGCGAAAGCTCAACGTGGGTGTGCTTTCTTCTCCTCTTAGACGAAGCCGTAGAGAGATCATTGTGTGGATCTGGTAGACATTTCCCAGATGGCAACGCTGCTGTGACCTTTCACCCCAGGCTCCTCAGACATGAAACCTCCATTTGTTGGCGTCGTGGTTAGAGGGCATCTCTGAACTTTCCCACCACCGGTATCTGAAGTCTGATGAAAGGTTTAACTAACACATTGGCCGCATTGTTTATCAATAAATGCTTTTTCTGTATCCGCTTATGTCGGAATAAGGGGAATGGTTGTGTGCATGGCGACTTACAAAACGTCTTTATAATATATCAGAGATTTCACAGTACAGTGCGCCTCTTCTCCCTTACCCCCTTCTCTCAGTGGCTCCCTTATCGTGCTGTCTAGTCGCATTAATTTCCATGGCAATAAGGTATCGGCAAGGTGACAGGAAGCAGGCATGTTCCGTAGAGCCCCTGAGCAGGAAGTGTCAAAATCCCTGCCTTGTGAAAGACAGCAGGGGAAGTGCTGGGCGCTTACTATCTGCTACACCAGGCCAGGTGTGACCCCTATATCTGTCAGTGACTACCTTTTTAAAAACTCCCAGCCAACTCTCCATGGGCTATGACACAGCCAACTGTTTCTCTAGGGATGATTAGACATATGCCATCCTGTTCTGCAATGAATGGATTCGTGGCATCGCTTTTAAGGTCTTTTTGTTTTGTTTTTTTGAGCATGACTCATTTGAATTAAGTCTGTTTAATATGACACAATTGTGGTGGCACATTTGGTATAGCAGCTCGCAGAACTGGATATCGCTGATTGATTTGAACCTGAAAAAGAAAAGGAAATGTGCTCTGTGAATTCAGTGTGCTTAGAAGAATAGAAAGAGAAATCCGAATGAGTCAGAGAACAGAAGGCACTGGCACTGTAGACAACACAGTGGTATTTAATCATGTAAATTACAATGAAAGTGAGCCAGCGTGTATCTGTATGTTTTTGGTCACATGATGGATTATCTCTTGTGATTCCTGCATCTGAACAAAAATTCATCTTCACAGCACAGTACTACCAGGAGTTGTCATTAGTAGTGGGATTGATAATGATGTAGCACTGCCACTGACTGATGTTTCACAAAGAATTAATCCTACATTATACAAATTATTCTTAGATCTAGTAAATATAATGCTGAAAAAAAAACAACCAAAGAATGATATATTTTTGTAGTTTATTTATTTAGAATAATATTTCATGTAAATATATAAACTTATATAAATATAATATACATTTACGTTTGATAAATATTGTTCCTTTCTATTTTGCTTTTCTTAAAAAATGGTAATAATAAAAATATGGTGTGTGTGGAATACTTGATTCTGATTGGTCAATCTCGCCATCCAGCCGTATATTATCCCCGATAACAACCAGTAAAAACTGATAACACAGGCTCATCTGGGTTACTGCAGTCAGCACTGTACGCTTGCTAGGAACGTTTTTTTTTCTTCATGGACGTTTTGCGTGTGGTGAGCTAATAAAATATTAAAACTCAAGTCAATATTTTGTGTCTAATTATATACTTATGTGGCAAGTAGCCATTTAATAAGCGGGATAATGTACATCCAACTGGTTGTTATCACAGAATAAACCCAAGACTGATCACTCTGTCTGGGTTTATTCTGTGAAAACTGGCTGGATGTACATTATCCTTTACATAATATATTATATTATGCTATGTGTGTACAATGTTGTTGTTGATTTTGTCACGTTTATAAACTTGCTGTCTTGTGATATTGTCAGGATGTGTTTGTTTCTGCTTAAAATGACTTGTTTCATGCATCAAGTGTGTGGAGTGAGTCATGCGAACAGTGTCATTATTTAAAGACAAAATGCATATAGCTTCCCATATACATTTTTAGTAAAAAAATATATAATATTGAACAACTGAAGACTATATAAATAAATGAAACAGTTTGCATAAAACTGGGCACAACTTAAGAAATCTTAAAGGTATGGTTCACCCAAAAATACAATTTTGTCATTACTTACCCTCAAGTTGTTCCAAACCTGTATGAGTTTCTTTCTTCTATGGACCATAAAATAAGATATTTTGAAGAATGTTGGTAACCAGACAGTTGTTGGTAGCTAATGACTTCCATAGTAGGAAAAAAAATAGAAGTCAATGGGTGCCTTCCACTCTCTGGTTACCTACATTCTTTAAAATATCTTATTTTGTGTTCAACTGAAGAAAGAAACTCAAAGAGGTTTGGAACAACATGAGTAAATTATAACAACATTTTAATTTTTGGGTGAACTATCCCTTTAAAGGGGTCATATAATGCCATTTTTGTACAAGCTAATATGATTCTTTAGGGTCTAAATTAAAAGTTTGTAATATACTTTAATAAAAAAATTCTCATTAGTATTGCAAGAAAACGTCTCGGTTACGGATGTAACCCTCGTTCCCTGAGTAGGGAACGGATACGTTCCGTCGGATGACGACGAATGGGGGTTTCGCTTAGAAGCCTATCAACTTCAAGTAATACAAAACAAGCCAATGGCAAAGAAATGCCATGGGTCTGCGGAATTTGCATAGCGTAACTCCGCCTCACCTCGTGGGTAGGCTATTTAAGGAGAACGCTGGCAGCAATTCAGACATGTTTCTTCGCTGAGGAGCCAAGACTGAGCTCAGGCGATCCCCGCGGTACAGCGGAAAGTGGCAGGAAGACGGAACGTCTCCGTTCCCTACTCAGGGAACGAGGGTTACATCCGTAACCGAGACGTTCCCTTTCGTTGTCACTCCGAGTTCCGTCGGATGACGACGAATGGGGATCCAGTCTACTCACGCCACCTTCTCGGCTGTCTTCCAGTGCCCTGCGTAAATAATCAGTGCTGGAGGAACTCAGGGCTTTCGGGGAAGCTCACCTGAGGAGAATATCGCACGTATCCAGTCCGCGGAGTGGAATGGCGAGCAAGCGAAGACACCTGAGCGGGTCCGGCACTAGCTGGTTGAAGCGAGTACATGAGAGGACACTGGCTCCACTCTGAGATTGTAGAATCTGGCGAATGTGTTAGGTGTCGCCCAGCCTGCAGCTCTGCAGATGTCTGTTAGCGAGGCGCCATGCGCGAGAGCCCAAGAGGATGCCACACTCCGGGTGGAGTGTGCGGTCACACCAAGGGGGCACGGTCGACCTTGCTGCTGGTATGCCAAAGCAATGGCGTCCACTATCCAGCGAGACAACCTTTGCTTGGAGAGAGCCTTTCCCTTCAGCTTCCCACCATAACAGACAAACAGCTGGTCTGAGGTCCTGAAACACTGCGTTCTGTCTACATAGATGCGAAGAGCACGTACTGGACAGAGCAGTGCCAAGGCTGGGTCTGCATCCTCCGGGGGCAGCGCTTGCAGGTTCACCACCTGGTCCCGGAAGGGAGTGGTAGGAACCTTGGGCACATATCCAGGCCGGGGTCTCAGGATCACATGAGAGTAAGCCGGCCCGAATTCTAGGCACGCTTCGTCAACGGAGAATGCGTGCAGGTCCCCTACCCTCTTGATGGAGGCCAATGCAATCAGAAGCGCTGTCTTCATTGACAGGAAGTTAAGCTCGACCGATTGCAAAGGCTCAAAGGGAGCACTGCGCAGGGCAGTTAACCCTCTGGGGTCCAAGGTGTTTTTGGGGTCCTTGAGATGTTTTGACATACTCTGACATTTGTGCTTTTTTCAGTTGCTTATAAACAAATTACTGGCAAAGGTGTAATTACACTCTATTTAGCACAAACAGGGCTACCATAATATGTTATCAACATGTATGTACATGTTTGTATTTTTGAGAGAATATTGTTTATGCGTGGTTATTGAAAAAACTAAAACTTAATGTTTCTGAAATAAGGCCACAAAACACATACTAAATATGTGTCCACAAGACTTTTGACTAATGGATGTTGTCGCCTAGAGTTTTTTCTTCAAAATGATCTGAAAATCATCCTGCCTTATCATTCACATAAAACAATAGATTGGTTTAAATTAAAAAATGACACTTTTTGTTTGGAAAGGCAATATGCGCAGGGGTGTGACCTGCTGTGATTCACACCTGAGAAGACAATGGGCCCGCATAATGAGCACATAATGGGGCTGCATACTAATGACCCTTTCATTTAGGTGTGTCACTGAGCCACAAGAATGCAATGACAATATATATATATATATATATTAGGGCCGGGACTTTAACGCGTTAAAGTCTGTAATTAATTAATCTTAATTAACGCGTTAAAGTCCCGGCCCTAATATATATATATATATATATATTGTCATTGCATTCTTGTGGCTCAGTGACACACCTAAATGAAAGGGTCATTAGTATGCAGCCCCATTATGTGCTCATTATGCGGGCCCATTGTCTTCTCAGGTGTGAATCACAGCAGGTCACACCCCTGCGCATATTGCCTTTCCAAACAAAAAGTGTCATTTTTTAATTTAAACCAATCTATTGTTTTATGTGAATGATAAGGCAGGATGATTTTCAGATCATTTTGAAGAAAAAACTCTAGGCGACTTTAACAGACTTTAACGCGTTAATTAATTACACAAATTATTTTAATCAAACTTAGTTTTGCACCGCGGAACGTTTCTCACTGGATGAGTTTCGGGGGACCGATTATACTGGCGCACCAACTAGTGTTCATGACGAAGAAGCTGACGAGATCGCTTTGGTTGGCCGGTGGATGGGAAATTTTGTTATAAAAAGCGAATGGATGGAAGCGTCGATAAGAGCATGGTTGTGTGCAAGCTATGCAACAAGGAATTCGCTATTGCTATTATGGTGTGTTCACACCGAACGCGAATAGAGCGTCAAATACGCGTCTATCGCGTCTAGTTAGACGCTTGAACATTCGCTCGAGTCCAAATTTTTCAACTTGCCGGGAAGACATTCGTGGCAAACGCGTCGCCCAATTCGCGTCATTCGCAACGCCCGGCGCGAATGATGCGTCTATTCGCGTCTTTGCATTGACTTTGTATGTAATCTACTCGCGCAAATAATTAAATTCGCGTTCGGTGTGAACACACCATTAGTGTGTTCAATATGCTATTGCTACACTTAATGGCAAAAATTGCACTGGTCTGCTGGACTTGGTTGAACAAAAATAAACTATTTTGTTGCTTTAGCTTATGTATTCAGTGATTATTTAATAATATACTAAAAATCCATGTGAAAAAAATTACTTCTCTCTGTTCTCAGGTCAAATATATATGCAATTAAAATGCGATTAATTTCGATTAATTAATTACAAAGCCTCTAATTAATTAGATTAATTTTTTTAATCGAGTCCCGGCCCTAATATATATATATATATATATATATATAGGCCTATATAATACAAAATTGGTTCACAGTTCCAATTATTTATTTATTTTTCAAATTGTGCTTGCAAATTGTATAATATCAAATGTAAACATTTCTAGTAATTGTGCAGTTAATTCTCATACTGTTTTTACAGAAAGTTTGGGAATATATCCCAAATGTGTCACTAATAAAACACAATACAAATAATTTAAAGAGGGGGCTTATATTAAGCTTTTAAGATTTACCTAAGATTTATTTATATGTAGCCTACATATATTTTTGCTATTTTAATAAAAAGGTTACAATTACAACAACAATTAAAATTAACAATATTTCAAATGTAATCTTTCTTTGTATATACTAAAGTATACATTTTATCATACATATTTCACAGTTGCGGATTAATTAGTTTGAATATAGCCCACAATCGAACAAACACTATAATAACATCTTAGCAAACAAGCTTATTTGATGTGGCAGTATTTTACAGTAAAAACGACATCTTGTCTTTCATATGTAACATATCGTTTTTATGATTAGGACATATAAATGTTAATTTGCAGTTTAATACGTTGCTTATACAAAAATATTTTATTTCAACATATTTCAGTCGATTTTTACTCATCTCAGTATTGGAATATAGTTAGGTAAAAGCTGTTCATTCATTCACACACAAAAATGCGATTCATATTCAAACAGTCTTTTTGTTTACAGACACTATTCCATATCGCGATTAGAACAAAGCACTTGAGAATAAAGAATGTAGCCTACCTATTCCTCAGCTGGATCCGTTGCTCCTCCAAATGAAACTACCTGCACTTCTGAGGTAATTTTTTCCAGGATTATTATTAAGATAGTATTATTCCTCACAGCGTCGTAAATATGAGTCTCTTTCGGTGGGTTATCCAGCTGATGTGAGGGCGTGGATCGCCTCTGTGTAGCATTTGTGTTTGAATAGAGCGCGCGCTCCGTGGGCGTGGTCAAATTAACTTTAATGACCTGAGACGAGAATGACTATAATCTCTCTCTTTTCGTACAGATTACATAAAATGAGAAAATTCGTTTTTTATATAAATTACTTCATTTAAAAGAACATAATTCAGGCTTCATGCCTGTGTGCCTGTATACCTGTTTGACTGAGTATTTGCAGAGTTACAGTTCATTTTTCGGACGCGTTTCAGAATGGACTTAACTGACAGAGAGAACGCAGAACGCGCATCATGTTTATTTTTCTTTATTAGGCGAAAAGCACAACACTTTGTTTTTATTGTGAGTTTCCACAAAAAAAATACAAACTTAACAGGATCGAATGATGTACAACACTTATATGTAAGATCAAAATCAACAGAGTAATTTGAGTCTCTTTTGCACTGATAAGGAAAAAAGTGAGCTGGTATCGCCGCGAGACCGCCGACCCCAGAGGGTTAAGACCACTGCGAGGTCCCAAGAGGGTACGACAGGAGGATGAGGAGGATACAGTCTCCTCGCTCCCCTCAGGAACCTGATGATCAGGTCGTGTTTCCCCACAGACTTACCTTCTATAAGATCATGCTGTGCGGCAATGGCGGCGACATAGACCTTGAGGGTGGAGGGAGACAGCCTTCGCTCCAACCCTTCTTGAAGAAAGGAAAGCACGACACTGATCGAACATCTCCGGGGGTCTTCTCGGTGAGAAGAGCACCAGTTGACGAAGAGGTTCCACTTCAACGCATAGACGTGTCTCGTGGACGGCGCTCTAGCGGAAGTGATGGTAGCCACCACCGCTGGTGGTAGGGTACTCAAACCTGCCTCGTCCCGTCCAGGAGCCACACGTGGAGGTTCCAAAGATCGGGGCGAGGGTGCCATAGGGTGCCCCGTCCCTGAGAGAGGAGGTCCTTCCTCAGGGGAATCGGCCAAGGAGGTGCTGTCGCGAGGAGTATGAGTTCGGAGAACCAGGTCCGGGTGGGCCAGTACGGCGCGACCAGACTGACCTGCTTCTCGTCCTCCCTGACCTTGCGCAGGGTCTGCGCAAGAAGGCTCACTGGGGGAAACGCATATTTGCGGCCCCGCGGCCAGCTGTGCGCCAGTGCATCCGTGCCGAGCGTGCCCTCGGTCAGGGAATAATACAGGGCGCAATGGGTCGAGTTGTGAGAGGCAAACAGATCTATCTGTGCGTCCCCGAACTGGTCCCAAATCAGCTGAACCGACTGGGGATGGAGTCGCCAATCTCCCGGGAGGGGCTGAAGCTGTGAGAGTTAGTCGGCTTCACAGTTCAGGGCTCCGGGGATATAAATGGCATGAAGCGACCTCAGATGCTTCTGACTCCATATGAGGAGGTGGCAGGCAAGCATAGACCACCTTGATGGTTGATGTACGCTACAGTGGCGGTATTGTCTGATCGGACTAGTACGTGTTGATTCTTGAGCACGGCCCGGAAGCGGCGCAGAGCAAGACGTACAGCCAGCAACTCGAGGCAATTGATGTGCCATAGGCGGTGGGGTCCTGTCCAGGAGCCCGCGGCAGCACGTCCATTGCACATGGCACCCCAGCCCGTGGCAGAGGCATCTGTCGTTACAACAACATGCCGGGAAGCTCGTTCCAGGGGCACACCGGCCCGTAGAAAACTGAGGTTCGACCACGGGGTGAAGGTCTGACGGCAAGTCGGAGTAACTGGTACTCGGAGAGTGCCGTGTTGCCATGCCCACCTCGGGACTCGGTCGCGAAGCCAAAGCTGAAGCGGTCTCATATGAAGCAATCTGAGCGGCGTTGCCGCGGCTGCAGATGCCATATGCCCCAGGAGCCTCTGAAAAAGTTTCAGTGGAACCGCACTCTTGCCCTCGAACTGTCTCAGGCAAGTCAGCAGTGACTGCACGCGCTCGCTCGTAAGCTGCGCGGACATGACGACCGAGTCGATCTCCATACCGATAAAAAGAGATCCTCTGCACGGGGCAAAGTTTGCTCTTCTCCCAGTTGACCCGAAGGCCCAGACATGGCGGTACTCCTACATGGCGGAGCACCAAGTCCTTGTGTTCGCAAAGCTGATCTCGAGAGTGAGCTAGGATTAGCCAGTCATCGAGATAATTCAGAATGCGAACCCCGTGTTCCCGGAGGGGAACAAGGGCTGCCTCAACGACCTTCGTGAAGACGCGAGGAGACAGGGCTAGCCCGAATGGGAGAACTGCATACTGATATGCCTGCCCCTCGAAAGCAAACCTCAGGAACGGTCTGTGTCGAGGGAGGATGGAGACATGAAAGTAGGCGTCCTTCAGGTCGATCGCTGCAAACCAATCCTGGTGCCGCACACATTCGAAAAAGCGTTTGGCGGTGAGCATCTTGAACGGCAGCCTGTGAAGGGAGCGGTTCAGAACGCGCAGGTTCAGGATTGGCCGTAACCCACCGGTTTTCTTCGGGACAATGAAGTACGGGCTGCAGAAGCCGGTCCTCATTTCGGTTGGAGGGACAGTCTCGATCGCACCCTTCGCCAGCAGGGTAGCAACCTCCGCTCTCAAGATAGGGGCATTGCCACCGACCATAGTGGAGCGGACTCCCCTGAAGCGGTGAGGAGACCGCGCGAACTGAATCGCGTAGCCGAGCCTTATCGTTCGCGCGACTCAGCGGGACAGGTTGGGAAGCTCTAGCCAGGCTCCCAAGGACTGTACCTGCGGGATCATACGAACCACAGACTTCCCGTCGGTGGAGCAGCGAGGCGGTATGGTTGACCCAGACGTGGACGGCATAGCGGCCCGGTGTGGGGGTACAGTCATAGACTGCGTCCTGACAGAGGAGACCAGGGAAGGACGAACGTTCCACGGGGGTCTGCTCTGCCAGGGGTCTGGTGACAGAGGAGGATGAGAGCGGCACGGTCCGGGGACGGCGCGCACTGTCATCCGGCTCTGGGACAGAGGAGGACGAGGGGTGCACGGCCCGGGGGCGGCGCACCGTGTCGTCCGAGAACTCTGTGTGCTCAGGGATGGATATGTCACTTCTTTCTTTAACCACATTAGGGTGCTGCCCACCCGGGGGTGAGCAGCGGGGAGTGGAGAACAAAAGATTCTCCCCCGGCCCTCCACCGGGGGAAGGAGTGGTCCTGCTACCACCTCCTGCGAAGTAACCATCAACATCCCTGAGCAGCCCGTCTCAGGAGCGCCGCTTGGCCCGGCGTTTAGCGGGGGGCGGGGCTGGAGAGGGCTGGGGCACCTTCCTGCGGCTTCCTCCACGGCCGGGCCCGGGTGAAGGCTGCTGCTTGGGAGGGGCGGGAGCCGCAGGAGGGCGCCCTCGGCGGCGAACAGACTGAGGCGCCTGCCCGGTCGTCTGGGTGGAGGCAGCAGCGGGTCGGCGGGGCAGGATATGCTAAATGGCCTCAGTCTGTTTCTGAGCAGTCGAGAACTGTTGGGCGAAGTCCTCAACTGCGCCACCGAAGAGGCCGTCCTGGGACATGGGGGTGTCGAGCAGCCGGGACCGCTCGGCATCCTTCATGTCAGCCAGGTTCAGCCACAGATGTCTCTCCTGGACCACAGCTGTGGACATCACCAAACCCAGGGAGTGTGCGGTCACCTTCGTCGCCCGGAGAGCGAGGTCGGTGGCGGCGCACAGCTCATCAAAGAGCCCTGGGTCTGTCCTACCCTCGTGCATGTCTCTGAGCATCTGGGCCTGGTAGACCTGCAGAGTGGCCATGGCATGCAGAGAAGCAGCCGCCTGTCCCGCCGCTCTGTAGGACTTCGCCACAAGTGTAGACGAAAACCTACAGGCTTTGGATGGGTGCTTAGGCTCGCCACGAGAAGAAGCACTCTGAGGACACAGTTGCATCGCAACAGAGCGTTCAACCGAGGGGAGCCCAGTGTACCTACGGGCAGCTGCTCCATCGAGGGGAGGAAAGGCGGATGAAATCCATGGGAGTCTTCCAGGACTTCAAGATTTCATCATGCACGTCCGGGAAGAAAGGTATTGGGGCAGGCTGCGGACGGGAACCAGCAGCTGCACCCAAAAACCAATCGTCCAACCGCGAGCGTTCGGGACAGGGCGGAGGAGTCCACTCTAACCCGATGCACGCGGCCACCCGGAAAAGTATGGCCGTCATCTCCGGATCAGACTGAGTCACAGCCGTATTCACACCCGAAGGCGGCAGCTGTGACGAGTCGTCACTTCCAGAAGACTCAGACCCACCTTGTGATGCCGCGATCGAAATAGCATCTTCCTCTGGAGCGCCAAAGGAAACCCACGGGGCACCCGAAGATGGTCCCGCGGCAATCCTCTGAGCACTCGCGGGTTGCAACACTGGAGAAGGTGCTGTGGGGCACGGACAGATAGTCGGCGCTTTGTTCCACACAGTCACCCTCAGATCACCCTGGCCACCAGCCGAAGTAGAGCCTCTCGTGGAGGCGCTAGATCGGGGTGTGGATGAGGGGGCTCTCTCTCTTGCGAGGTCACTGAGTCTCGATCTAAGTGTTGCGATGGTCATGTTACCACAGAGAGAACATGAGTCATCCACGAGCGCTGCTCTAGCATGATCAATGCCCAAACACACTAGACAGCACTCGTGCCCATCAGAGTCAGATACAAACCGACCGCAACCAGAAGTGAACCAGATTATAAACGTGGTATTATGAACTATATTGAGAACGTCGTACATAGAAAACCAGCTTTATACTGACCCTCCTTTATAAAGCAGTCTGGTGAGAAATGATTCGCGCAAACATGAAAGCATTGACGTTGCTCGTGGGGAATATTCCCTTCGAAAACAAAACTCAGCCACTGTGTCTTCAGCGGTTCGGATTTAGGAACATCAACATGACTGCTGTGTTCCTTATTGCACCCAAGAACAGAACACCACAATCGCTTAGACGCCATTCTGCTCATAGACAGTGCCCCAGCACATCAACAATATGATTGACAGCTCGCTCACGAGCGAGGGCGGGTCTGTGTTGAAACGCTGCTGTCAATCAACAATCGTGGGAGGGGCGTCCGACCGTGTGACGTCACGGCTCGATTTGAGGCAGGGGAAAACATATAAGGAGATAAAAAAAAAAACACTGGATGGATTTTTATCATTATATGATGGTTGTGTCATTATATGTGGTGGTGGTTGAGGAGATTCCCCCTTCCATGTGAAGCGCTTTGAGTGCCTAGAAAAGCGCTATATAAATGTAATGAATTATTATTATTAATTATTATTATTGTGTACAGGCACTGCCAACACACATTTCAGTACAATCAACTTGTAAAAGTGCATGTATCATTATATGACCCCTTTAATATAAATAGGCAATTATCATGATTGATGGATTCCATGGAAACTTAATGTTTTAAGTTTAATTGATTAATTTACTTAAATTAATTAAGTCGATGAATTTAAATAAATACAAAGCTATGCAATTGTTGTTTTCATTTTTTAAGTTATATGAACAGCCCCTTTTTAATTGTATAAATGAATTATGAATTATAATTAATATGTCGCATGAAATAATTATAATGGACATTGTATTAAATTCAGCAATTTGTGACAATGAGCAAATCAATGCAGCTGTCCTCATTAGTTCCTCTGTTTGCAAAGACCTCCTGAGTTATCATCTAAACATCCTGGCAGGGTAATTGCCTGATAGGTCCATAAATCTAAAAATTCCAGAGGAACATGTCGGACAGAACAGTGAGGCATTTACTGGGCCTGGAGATGTGGATACTTGCCACCTCACGTTAGGTCTATTGATGCCAAACGTGTTTGTTTAGAAGACGGATCGTCTCGATTTACTGTTGGGGGTCTTAGGAGAGACCCAAAGCTTTGTGGTGCCAGAAGGGATAGAGACAGTTTAAAATATTGTGATCTAGGGGTTCATATGAATGTGTCTGTTCAGTTTCACTGGTTTCCACTGTGGCAAAACATCAGATATGAGACAAAACATGCACATTTCCTGTTTGAAATCTATTGGCCAGACTGTGGTCACACTCCAGAGGATACATTAATGATCATAGATTTGTCTTTTCCAATACGTCTCAATTCTCTGTGCCTGAACCTTTCCAATTTGCATTCATAAACATTGACGTTATTTTTTTGTAAATGATGTGGGCAGCTTGAATCTGCATTTTTTCGTCAAAACATGTTATAGATAGTCAGGATAGAATTGAGATGAACCAAACACATTAACACACAAAATTGGATTGTAAGCCATGAACCTAAAAAAAGAATAAATCAATTTTAAAAAAAAAAGGAACAATTAAAGGCACTCAGTGTTTTCCCTTATTAGAAAAGATTTACACATAAATAATTGAATAGTGCTTTTAGACTCGCATGCAATGAAAAGTTCAGTATATAGTTTAATAAATCTGTTTTATTCTACATGAAGAGGAGGCAGCCATGTTGAGGTCACATGACCGGCCAGATACACACTTGTTATATCTCGTTAACCTTCCCTTTGTTAGACCTTTTCACTCATAGATTAAATTAACCATGGCCGACTGTGACTAGCATTTTCTGTACAATGTGGCATCAGTCATTGTATAAGTCCAAGACATAAACAAAGACTTACTGAGCACACCTTTAACTACAAAAACAGCAGCTACACCATTTGAATGTACGAGTTTGTAAAGGACACTAAACTGACAGCAATAGCAATTGCCACAGAAAATTGCCAGCTTTCACTCAGGGATTCAACGAATGCATTTTGAATAAATGCAGCTCCGAAACAAAACAAAAAACAGGCAGAAGTTCTGAAAGCCCAGTAATAAATATTTATTACCGTACTGAGGCTTAAGTATGTTTTTGTGACTGTTGACCTATAAAAGTGTGCCGTCTACTAAGCACACATTCATCCTGCCTTTTCATCCCATTTATTACACATCCTTGCTTTATTTGCGACAGCTGCACAAGCAACCACAGGGAATTCTCACATTTTTCAGATTTGACACTGCTATTGTCTTAAATAATCAACTAAAGCCAATGCAGCTGGCACTGACAATCAGACATGACCATGAATTTTTGTAGCTTATTATTGCATGAAACAAATGTATTACAACAAAAGATCTGTATGATTTGATTAAAGCGGGCACGGATGCTAATGTAGTGTATTCTGTCTTTGAAAGAGGTTGAGCTTCCTCCTGAGCCACAACACACTGTCTTTAATAGTCTTTATGATGCACAACATTGGGAGTTTGTGTGGTTTTTAAATTCAAAAGTCTTTGTTTTGGGATTACAGTTATACATATATATTTTTTTAAACAACAAAGAGCTCCGGTGTTATACATGAACAGAAACAAAACAAACAAGCAAAAAATCGAATGGGATTAAATAGAGTTATTTTAACAGACCTCCTTAACATCATATTTTTCATCACTCAAGTCATCATGGGATACATTTGCACTGTGTCACCATACCAAATAAAGTATGCATGCATTTTCATACTGCATGCTATCTTTAATGCTGCCAAAGGCAGTAAAATATTCAGTCTTGTTCACTGAAAGAACTCACTAATTGAACTATAATAAAGAGTAAAATCATGCTTCGCTAATAATTATTTGAGGAATTAAAAATTAAACAAATATAGCTTTATATAACATTAACAAACTGGGTCAATGCTTTTGATGTTATATTATACATTCTTGTGTAGCATACTTCTGCTTTCAAAGGGTACAGTTCTTGACCAATTTTATGTAATGATTCAATTGCCTCTCAGATCTCCTCCAACACCAAAAGAATATGTATTAGTCAATTAGCACAATGAACAACATTTTTTTTTTATCTTTGAGGAACCTCAGGGAAAACAATAGTGTTTAACTCTCTGTCACATATATTGAGGAAGTCTGTGAATGAATAAAATGTGTATAAAATCTGTTCTGCACTCTTTCTTTTGGCAAGTTTTAAGATACGGACTGTATATTGCATGCACTGTTTACAACATTGATAATTTATTAGGAGGTCTCCTGAACACTCCTCCCAACATCCATTGCTTATTTGCTTAAGCTTTTTAAGTTTTAGGCAAAAACAAGTGCAACAGTTTTGTATACAATACTGTATTTCTGCACTTTGAATTGAATTTGATACCACAATTTTAGGTCATTATCCACTGACATATTAACATTGCCCTAGCTTTTCTTGGCACATTCATGAGAGTTAATGAGAACTATCCAATTTGTGAACTACTTAAATTTTGTTTCTTACACAGCTATCATATGTCTTCACAAGACTTTTAGGGTGCCTTTTGACCTCAGTCTTCATTTATTGTAATTGAATGGAAAAGCTATACAATTCCTTAATTTTCTCCTTTTATGTTCAACAGAAAAAACTAAATGCATAGGTTTAGACCCGAACAAGCGTATTTGTGGGTGTAAAAAAAAAAACGTTCAGGTAACTTGACACACAAGTTAATTTAATATGAACAGAAATAAAATGTAATTTTCATGCAGTTAACGCAAATGTGTGATATGTAATTGTTTAAAATCCTCTCCCTGTTAAAGTAACACTAAGTAGTTTTTCAACCTTCATAATATATTTCCAAGACCCTTGTGATGGTACATCGACTTAAAATAAGTTAAATGACATGTCTGCGATAGCCTGACGTGGTCTGTATCGCTTTTACTGGCACTATGTAACTTCGGGTTTCGGGTAAGAACCCGTGCACAAAAAGAACTACAAAATTCGACTGCTTTACGGCATACGTCACTTCCCCCACCACTTCCTCAAATTGTCTGTGGCTATTGCAGACATCCCAAGTCTACCGGGAGTCTCCCGCATATTGATAGCATCTCCCTGTTGCCCTGAAAATTAGTTCAAATCTCCCGGAATCTAGAGCGCACATGCGAGACAAAACATACTGTGCGCATAACATAGCTAAGTTACATAGCGCGAGGACGGCAGAGAGGGAGAGAGCTGAGCGAGAGACCTTGCGAGTGTGCCTCACGAAAGCTAGTCAACCCGTCACCCGTCGCCCCCCGTCAACAATCCAGTCACCAAGATATACCTCCCTGAAATGACTTCTTGCAGGTTGGGATGTCTGCCAATGTTGATTCCAAAGTTGTGCTGGATAAACAGCGAGCGTGCGCGTGCGACATTAGGCTGCGGTAGGCTAAATTACTTACGACAGCGGTAATGGACAATTCCGCTTCCAACCTGTAGGGCGACCGCAGAGGAAAAAATCCTTGGTGTTACTTTAAAGCTGCAGTCCGTAGCTTTTCCTCTTTGTCGTCATCTCTCTGTTCGAAATCTGTAACTGCAGTGATTCGCGGAATTATCATCTTTACGTGGGATGTAAATCGGCATGAAACAGCGCGGATGAACACAGTGTTTTGAGGCGAGTGGTGCTGTCAGTCACCGCGCTGTGTGGATACTGCCATACAGAATCACAGATTCACTTTTTGAAAGTTTGACCAACATAAGAATTTTCATAAGAAAATGTCTTCTGAACAAGTAAGTAACATCCATTTTTGTTCTGACCAACTAAGGGGGAAAAAGCATTCGACATGGTAAGCTTCGTTAGATTTAATCAACGCGATTTACAGCAACCGTGCAAATTATAGCCTACTTTGTTCTCAAATTGTTCATGTTAACAACATCACATCAGCATTGTGTGACTAATGTTACATTTAATGTGTTTTATGGTTACCTGTGTAGTTCAGAATTCATATTCTCCATAATAGCAAAACGAGAAAGGCACAACAAAGGAAACTCCATAACTGTGAATTAAGAAAACGCACTGTTACACGATTGAACTATTGAAATGTCTTAACTTACTTGTTCAGCAGAAAAAAGCCGTCTCTTCTTCCTTTTTAAACCCCTTCAAAACACGGAGTTCACGCACTTTTCAAAAGCCCCGCCGATGTTTAAATCCTTGTGTTCGCATGAGACGGTTTCTTTCTCTTTCTCTAGCCACCTTAAATCCGAAGTACGAAGTCTTTTGGGTTTTATAACTGCTGAATCTCCAGTTGACACTGATGATTGTTGTTTGGATCTTTCTGGATGCCATAAGTTTAATTATGTAAAGTGCTGCGAGAAAAGCCTATACATCTAAACATCTCGTCACGCGCAGTTTAGCCGGCTAGCCGAAACTCCTTCTTTATGTGTATGGGTGTGACGTAATGACGCAAAGACATGCTCGAATTTCCCGCGGAAACCCACCAGTACCACTGGAATTAAAATCATTATTACAAGCTAACCGTTTTGAATCTAGCTATGGCAAGCAGATAGTTTTGACCACTGGCAGAATACGTTTTTTTAATATAATTATTTTGGATTATTTTAACTTAAAAAAGTTGCGGACTGCAGCTTTAAAGACTGCAAATATTCTCTTGTGATTGAACATTTTACTATTTGTTCTCTAAATCCTTTGCTAGTTTGAAACTTAAGTGAAAACCATACACCTGAAACTATGCAGTGGTTTTAACATTTTGTTCCTTTTAAGTGCCATAAGATATGTCTGGAAGCTTCTGATTGATTGTTTTATTTGCACTGTAAACATTTTTTTTGAGGTAATCAGTTACACACCCGGTTTCACAGACAAGGCTTAGTACCAGACTAAGATGCATGTTTGAGCTGTTTAAATTGAAAATAACTTGAACTGACATATCTTATTTCAGTGCCATTGTTTTGTCTCAAGATGCACACCAGTAATGTTTTTTTTTCAAAGGCACATTTATAAAAGCTACTTAAATGTGAAAATGTCTATGTGGTGTTTTTAATACTCCATGTTGTTTAATACTCTCAAACTGGGCAAATTTATAAGTCAACACCATTGCTGAGTATTTTCTCCTTAAAACTGCAGCGGAAAAAAGACTCAGACTCGATAGTCTCAAAAATACTGTTTGAAATCGCCGGTGTTTCTTACGTCACAAACTACCTTGTAACCAATCACGTCAAAGTGTGGGCGGGCTTTAGCATATCATTACTATTCTTTGAAGCAGGGGAGTCTCAAGGGAAGCCAGGTTATCCTGGTATATTTTTCTTTTGATATGAAACATTTGGTACATTTAGCAATATAACAGGTGAATTATGTATATGATGAATATTATGATGTTATATGATGAACTATATGCTTTCTCCACTGAGGTTGTTCGAAGTGTTTCTAAGGTTACTGATTGTTAGAAGGCAGCTGTTTGACTCTGAGGTGGTGAACGGGAACATGGTTTGTATAACATTAGCAACACATTATTAGCTGTTTGATAACGTAGTCAAGCAAAAGGCTAATCATATTAATTAACGTAATGTGTCCGACGTTGTAGAGAGCAATACATAAAACGCATTACCATTCTGATACATCGAC
The DNA here is from genome assembly GCF_029890125.1 of Rhinichthys klamathensis goyatoka. Lineage (NCBI taxonomy): Eukaryota > Metazoa > Chordata > Actinopteri > Cypriniformes > Leuciscidae > Rhinichthys > Rhinichthys klamathensis. Next base: position 19,613 of record NW_026607244.1, on the reverse strand, counting down.
TTGTCGACTACCCTGTATGAGTGACTGGAGGCGGGGCTCATTTGCATTTTCATGGATCCGTGTGTACTAAATGAAGCAAGGGTGTACGGTTACATTCAAGCTATTTTATGGCATGAATAAAGAAAAATTCACAGAAAAAAAACCCCTTTAAATATGTTTTAAGTTTTAAGTGCTTTTAAAGAGTTTTAAGGGATTGTTATTGACTAAATTATTGACTAGGGGGACTTTGAGGGGCTGTTTACACAAGATCGTTTTCAACTAAAAACGTAAAACTTTTTATGCATTTTGGCCGTTCATTTATACAACAACAGCGTTTTGGGAGCCTGAATGTGTTGCAAATTGTGTTGCAAAGTGCAAGTTTTTGAAAACGGTCTCTGTTTAAACAACAGAAACGGAACTCTCTGAAAATGATGACGTCATGCACATGCGTGTTACGTGTTCAATCTATAGTGTTTTATCGGCATCTAATGGCCTGGCAGCAGAATATTGCGTTTTTAGTTGTTTTTGTGGATCTGTTTGAATTGGGATCGTTTTGACAAAGGTGTCGTCTGCACATGGAAAACTTAAAGGAAAAACTTCTCCATTTTAAGCATATCGTTGTCGTGTAAACGTACCCTAAGTAAGCTGAACTGGCAGATTTTTATTTTGTACTCATACATTTTAATTACTCTTAACTTGAAATATTTGAGCGAGCTAATTTATACATTTAACTTAAAATTATCATGTAATCTCAATTTAAATAATTTTTGTAGTGGAAACTTGGCTAGGTTTAACTAGCTGATTCAGCAAATGCTAGCTTGCTAAATGGTGAGACAATGCTTTGATAGCTTTAGCATAGCATAGCAATTGCTGAATGAATATGGCAATATAGTACTTTTAACTATATCTGTTCTCAAACTAAGCTCATACGCCACTCGTTACCGATAATACCGATAACCCCCCAATACCCCACATATCAGAAACTCTTTTAAGTTAGCATAGCAAAACATTAAATACTACTAAATCTCACACTTAACATTATCTTGTAAAAAAAAAAAAAAAAAATGTAGCATACTATTTCTTTCGAATGTCATGACAAAGCATGCTGGGAAATAGAAATCCCAGCCCAGTTTCAGTTAAATTTAAGTTTGTCTAAATTAAATGAAACAAGGCCATAAATCTCAAAACAATGAAACAATTCGGATTACTTAAAATGTGTCAGTTTTGTGAACTCAAAAGAAAGAAAAAGAAAGTTCTTAATTACATACCAATTTATTTGATTGAACTACTTTGTTTAAGTTAAGTTCACCCTGCTCGAATGAATGAATTATATTGAGCATTAGGTTTTTCAGTGTGTGTACATAGACAGTCTACTCTTGAAGAAATGAACTTTTCCTCTGTGTGAGGGCGGAGTACACATGAGAAGGGAATGTAGCTGCCTGATCTCTTCAGTAAGATGCCTATGATGACCACATCAGAGCAAAGCCGTCATGAGAGATGTTCCTCTCTTCTGATCAAAGATGTGAGGGGAAGTTTAGTAAAGCATACTTCACCCAACACAAACAGACCTGAGTGAGGCAGCATCAGATTCATCATGATCGGTTTACATCCAGTGTCTTTGGAGTAGATTGTTTAGGTAATGGAAGGAAATTGTTGTTGACCATTTCAAGCCAAGACGAGAATTTTATTGGCACACATGCAGGTCACAGTTTATATAACAGTGTCTGTGACACTTTAATAAGTGTACAAAAACATAAATTCAGTGCTAAAAAATAGAAGCCAAAACAAAAACAGCCAAAATGAATGAAATTGACAGGATTAGTAAGTAACTGAGGCTGTAAATGTCTAATTGTGTCTCACTGTATTTTAGTACCAAACTGGAGCCTCGTCACTCTGGCATTCTCTTGAACTTTGACATTTATGAGGTAAAGCAAGCAATTACATTCTCTTTTTTTCTTTTTGGTTTCGTCTATCATGAAAATTAAATGGCATGGAGTAGGTAAGGAAAGCTTTTTAATGAAATATTCTGTTATGTAAGGATGTCTTGGTGCAATCAAGACAAGCTATTACAATACAAAAGAGAAAAAAAATCAATTAGGCCTACACTGTGCAGTGTGCATCACTGCCAGTATTCTGTTGTTTAAAAATCAATAGTTATTTTCAGCTGATGATAAACAATATCATTGCAGAAGACTGTATTTTGATACCATTTCATATTCAATTCAAATTCAAAATGATTACTGTTGTTCACTTCAGAACATCAGAACAAAAAATAATCGGTTAATTTTTTTCACGAGGCATTGAAACACATTTAAAACTAAACCAATTTAAGGAATTCCAAGAAGGACCCACACATTTGTTTAACCTATACTGCTGAGTGTTATTAAAGGGATGTATGTTTGGAATTATTTTATTCCAAACCTGTATAGCTTTCCTTTTTCATCCATTCTGTTCATGCAGTTAAGTAATGGGAAGTGTAGTTTTCAAAGTTTTAAAAACTGCACCATGAAAGTCTATATGAACGAATATTTTCGAGTTAGATTTTAGACAATCTGTCTAAATGATTCATTCACGAATTGGTCTGATCCATTCAACTCACTTAAAGATCCCCACAGCTGATCTCAAGTAAGAGCTCAACATTATCAGTGAATAAGTACCTACATTTCGCATTAACTATTTAAAAAAATATATAAATTTCAGTCTTCAAATATTTTATGGTGATTTTTGCATCCTTTCTGACACTTGAAATATTCAGTCCACATTCAGTTCGAATTGCATGTACAGTATAGTACATGACTTTATTCCGAATTTGTACTTGTGTACATGAATAACATGAAGGTGAGTAAAAACAGACAGAATTTAAATTTTTGGGCGATTTTGTCCTTTAACATTGGCTTCTTTTTTTTTTTGCTTCCAGGTCAGATTAGGGTAAACCAGCACATTGGTGCCAAAAACACAGCCTGGCTCATCTAATTTTCCACAGAGAGTGTTTGGCAGAGCTGATGCCACTTTTAATCCTTCTTTGAGTACATTCTTCTGACTGCTAACTTCCCACCCCAGATCAAGTGCTGCACAACTGATAACGTAGAGCCCGAGGTGACTGTTTGCGTGATTCTCCAGTTGCTCTCATGGTTGTTTCATTTTGAAGGCTTGCCAGAAAATGTCTGTCTATAGTTTGTCAAGGTTTGCATAGCCTCTCTGTCCTGAATTTGAGTATGTGATAAGACACTTGTGGTAGACGCCATGCAAAAGCATATCATCAAACAAGTCCCTGGTTACCAAGGTAACCAGGATGGATTGGCTGTGATGGCGTTAAAAAAAAAAACTTAAATCCTTGTTATTCTTCACCATTGAAACAACTGAGCTTTGGATCCCTCTGAGACCTGAAGGGATGATGGAAAATTATAAGTAGTGGCTTTGCTGCACCATTATAGACACTTACAGTATCTGGCCCCACACACTTCCTGTCATTTCTATTCTGTGCTATCACAAGTAAAACTAAAGTAAAAACGGCTATGTGACGCCCCACTCAGTGAGCTTGAGCCGAGAGTACACACCTGTCTCGCTTCTTTTCTATGCCTAAGCATTCACATGCCATTTTACACAGTTGTGTTTGACAAGTTGTGACATTTCTGTCAAGAGTATTCAGGAAAAGCCTGCTGTATATGTTGCATCTGTTTATATGCATGGCACACTGAACGAGTGTATACTTGTTTGGCTCTGGTATAGAGCTATAACAGACACTTGAAGTGTCAGTGTTAAAAATACAAGAGACAGTTATCTGAGGATTTGAGAGTTGCGGGTTTACCACTAAATGGCTAATATGTGTTACTTTTGAAAAGGTTGTTAAAAAAACAAGATGAACAAGATGTCCAGGACCTCCAGCAAAAAAATAGGCCCACAACATTAAAGATTCAGCAGTATATTTAACCGTGGGCAATGGGCAAACCCCCCAAAAAAGCTCTTTTTTTAGTTTTATCTGACCATAGAATCCGGTCGTGTCTGACTACTGAATATGCTGGAGCTTGTTTTTGGTTGTTTTTGAATGAGTGAGGATCTTTCTTGAAACCCTCCCAAACAACATGTGGTATGTAGGTGGTTTTTTTGTGTTTTTTTTGTAGGCTTTCTGACCCCAAGACTCAACTAATCACTGCAATTCTCCATCTGTGATCCTTGGAGAGTCTTTGGTCACTCAAACTTTCCTCCTCACATTGCATTAAGATAATATAGACACATGTCCTCTTTCTGGCAGATTCGTAACGTTTTTAGTTGATTGTAACTTCTAAATTATTGCCCTGATGGTGGAAATGGGAATTTTCAATGCTTTACTGTAGCTATTTCATGCTTCCTATTTTGTGAAGCTCAACAATCTTTTGCTGCACATCAGAAATATTCTTTGGTTTTACTCATTGTGATGGATGATTAAGAGAATTTGGCCTTTGTGTTTCCTCATATTTAAACTCATGTGAAACAAGAAGACATGGCTAGCTAAACAATTTCATGTTCCTAGTCACCCTGGTGTGCAACATTTTTTAAATATTAATGGGAATATACTTCAGAGATATTTTACTCATAAACAATTCAAGGGGTGCCAATAATTGTGTCCAACGTGTTTTGGAGGAAAAACACTTATGTGATCCCCTCCCCCCTCCCCCTCATATTTAAATATGGTGCCTCAAGACGTGTCATGTCAGGTTTGACATCAATAATGCTAAATGTCATTGTTTCTTGTGCGTATTTAAAGATCTCAATGTCCAAATTTGAGTATATGCATCTTCACAAAATATATTGTTTCAGTTTGTGTGGGCTACTGTTATAAGTACTTAAATGTCTTTGTTCTGTTTGTTTGTTTTTTGGACACTTACTCACTTTCACTGACTCGCTGTGTGAAAAGGTGCAGCGTAAACGGTTTGAAACAATTGGAGGGTGAGGAAGGATGACTGCTGTTATGATGTTCTAGTGTAATTCAGATGAATCTGTTTGACTGGGATTGTATTATTCTTTGATTTGTCTGTCATTACTAAATTCAATAAATGTACCTAGAATGTTTCATTTAGTATTTTACATTGACACATTTAAAAAAAATGTATTTAAATTAAATTATGTATTTTTATATTCTGCAGATTGGCATAATTTTACTCTGGAGGGCTTCATTGGTCCATTTTCACGATTTTCAATTTTGTGCTACAACTAATAAGTTAGTAGTAAATAAATGCATTTCCCCATATAATATATTGGATGATTCTTCATTATCTTGCCCATGTTCAAATAATCTCTAATATGTGACAATTTGTCAGTAAATGTCCTCTGTTCTTCTGCTCTCATGCCCTATATTTCATATTATCGTAGATAATACTAGGGACATGTTTCCTGTCTGGTTGAGATTTTGAGTTGTGAAATAACTTGTGGTGGCAGTATGTTTTATTGCTCTGGCTCAGGAGGCTGGTGAGAACATCTGCCTAATTGTTTTGTGTCATTGCGGGGCCCCATCGCATGCTCATTGTAGAATTAGCTGTGACAGTGTTTGCTCTGAGAGATACTGTCATGTTGGCTCTCGCTCGGCACACCTCGGTATGCGGGCCCCGCTATCACCTCGGGTGGCCTGGTGCGTGCTGGCTGAATCTCCTGACACAACACAAAGCCACTGGTTTGATTCAGATATACATTAGCTTTGGCCTGGCTGTGAGGCATCTTGTGTCTCATTAAGGGTTTATTTTGCTGGCTGAGCTGCCGAAGAGGACCGAGGTTGTGGGAATGCCCACCAGAGCATGCTCTACGCCAGAGATTCACAGGAGTATGAGAGACATAAAAGCCACTCTTTCTTCTTCTGGCTTGCAGCAAGCATTAGCTGCTTCAGTGCCACAGGTTCACTGAACCATAGGTGCATTCTGTGCAACGCTATGCCATCTGAACATGACGATAGTGGTGGAAGTCACTCTAGATGAAAGCAGCAATGCCATATAATTCTTAAGCCTGTTTCAGACTGTACAATGATGCAGTTTGCACCAGGCATGGAAATAGAAAGCACTCAAAACCCAATTTATATGTACAACATAAAGACATAATGATTTAATATGAGAATATCTATAATATTGACTTTAAATTACCGTACTGTATGTTATTAGCAAGGTAATTATAGTTTTGATATTTTTAAGTTAGTTTTTTTTTTCAATTTGTATAATATAGTTCATTTAGTCTAGCTATTGATAGTTTTTGACAGTTTCGTTTGTTTTATATTTTTTTTAGGTTTCAGTTTTAGTTTTGTCAAAAATAATGTGGTACAGTAACTTGTCTTTTAAAAATGTTTGTCCGCCTTAGTTTCTTAGCACATGCTAGTGTGATTAGTGTATTAGTGCCACTTAATTTGTGGCCATTTTTATTTTATTTAGTAATTTATTTTAATTTAGCTTAATTTATAATTTATTTTATCATTTTTATTTTAAAGGTACAATATGTAAGAATTTTGTAATAAAATATCCAAAAATCACTTGCACAGTGTGATATATTTCCTTACAATATCCCAAAAGTCTCCAAAGATTTTTTATTTCAGAGAAATTTTAAATAAGTGGCCGTCCCGGAAAAAAATGTCGCCTGTCAATGACGCAATATCCGCGCTATCCTCGGTTTCCATTCATACTGCCATAGCCATGACGTAACCATGGCGACAGACGTGGACAACTGCGTGTAACGTTTAGCGGCACGCAGTTCTTGTTTCTTTGAAACATAGACCATGGCAAGCAGACTTTGGGACAAACAAGGAGAACTAAAATGACGATCAATATCAGCATGGCGTTTTTGAGATGCCGAGAGCTCCACGTCCGCGACTAACTTGGACTTGACAGAGCTTTACGAGTCACGACTTGACAGCTTTATTAAACCTGGTTCACACGGCAGGATAATTAGGCTGATTTTAGCCCCAATTTACCCCTTCCGACAATCTTAAGGATGCTCCAATTATCGTAAAATAATCTGATCAGATATTCCTGCCGTGTGTGGTGTGTTAAGACTGCTCTCGTCTGCTCGGAAGGACGTCGGGACCGCTCCGATCTCAAATCGGGGATATCCAACATGTTGGATTTTGTTCAAAATCGTACATATTGTGCCTTTAATTTCTAACGCTTTGCCGGTGTAGGGCTGGATATTGACACAAACTGTACGATTCAAATTGATTTCGATTCACAAGCTTGCAATCCGATTCAGATTCGATTATTTTAGATTTATATCAGGTACAGTGCATGGCAAATTTTCTCAAGAAAAAAAATCTCTTGTGCATTCTTATGGACATTTTTGTCTTTTTCAGTTTTTATTTTTATTTTTTATAACTTTGCCTGTGTTTATGCTAACTGCATAAAATTTGGCTCAGGTGTGTATTTTTATTGTAATTTTTCTATTTCACCCTCATTTCTTTAAAAAAAATATTTTTTGCACTAGGTACACAAAATAGTTCCTCTCAGCGCCTTTTGGACAAAAATGTCCGCATCGAAACCTATTAAAACTGTAAAAAAAATTATCCCAGGGCCATTTAACTATAAAATGATGCAATCTTTGTTAAGAGGCTTTCATTCTGTTGGCAAGGCTTCACATTTTTAATTTTTACTATTTTTTACCAGACGGTGCCATTTTTTCAGGTTTGGCCTATAAAGCAAATACTCGCTTTATTCCTGTTTTCTGCTTCGGCATATTATATTGCAACGATAATTGTGTGGGTGTTGGTATTGATGTCAGTGTGTGGTTTGCATGTGTGTGTAATAAAAAATATATATATATGTGTGTGTGTTTTTGTAATATTTGAGAGAGAAAAACTCTACTGCAAATAACAAATCAAACCCCTGTGTGCCCCAGTGGAGTTTTGCTGGCACCCAATGGGGAAAATCTGTTACTGCGCCCAAACAAAATCTTACTGAAAGCACATTTTTTGAGATATCAACCTCCAATTTGGAACACAACTGGTTTAGATTTATGGCTCAACATGTTTAATAAAATATACATTTTATATAAAATAATGTTCATAAATAGTTTTCATAAACTTAAACCTATATAACCTTTTTTTTTTTGGTTTTACTTTTACTTTTTTTTTTTTACTTTAGCAATAATCTACCAAACTTAAGTCTGTGCTCCTAAGCTTCAATTTTTTTTGACAGTTTTTTGGCACAGACATTTTTGTCCACTATGGACCTATGCGTAACTTTTTTTAATTGATGCACAAGGGATAACTAATGCTGTAAACTGTACATGGGAGTCAGTTGATACTACATTACTATGATATTGAACGTTAAAATTAACTGATTTGTAGACAAACACTTAAATTACACAGTTTTTATAATAACAAGGTTAAAATAGGCCAACCAACTTTAAAATTACATTATTTCTACTCCAATTCGTTTTTTGAAATATAAACATTTAAATGGTGACTGTCAACTTGACGGATTTATGCATTATATATTGAAGACCATTACAAATTATAGTATGTAATATGGTGCGTATATGTAGCAAAATGGTCCTCTCTAGATTTTTTCTAGCTATTTTTTCTAGCTGATTTACGAGTTTATGGTCACTGAAAAAAAAATTTGGAGGTAATTGTACTTTCAAGGCCCAGAAAGGTAGTAAAGACATTGTTAAAATAGTCCATGTACAGTGGTTCAACCTTAATTTTATAAAGAGACGAGAATACTTTTTGTGCGCCAAAAACTAAAATAATGACTTTATTCATCTTGTTTTCTTCTCTTTTGTGTCAGTCTCTGATGCTACTCACCTGATCACCACAACGCATGTTGACGCAGGAGTCGGCCAATACTGAGCCGGCGTTCCAACGCATTCTCATCCCAAGGCGTCATATACTGACGCTTTTGCCAAAGCGTCTACATCCGACGCACATGGCACCCTTTAGCGTCAATATAACACGCTTCGGTTATGGGTAGGTTTAGGTCTGGGGTAGTGTTAGGGTTAGACCACTAGGAGGCGCCATATATCTGCGTCTCATATTGACGCCAAAGGGTGCCATGTGCGTTGGATATAGACGCTTTGGCAAAAGCGTCAGTATATGACGCCTTGGGATGAGAACGGGCTGGGCGTTCTGACGTAGAACCCGGAAGCGGTGTTTCTGTGTTTACAACGTGAACGGCGTCAGAGACTGACTAGGAAGAGAAGAAATTGTTAAATAAAGTTATTTTGGTTTTGGTTTTTTTGCGCACAAAAAGTATTCTTGTTGCTTTGTAAAATTACGGTTTAACCACTGTAGACACATGTATTATTTTAACGATGTCTTCACTTCTTTTCTGGGCCTTGAAAGTGGCAATTACATTGCAGTCAATTTAAGGGGTCATTAGAAATATCTTAGTTTGTGTTCCGAAGAGGAACGAAGGTCTTACAGGTTTGGAACAACATGAGGGTGATTAATTAATGACAGAATTTTCATTTTTGAGTGAACAATCCCTTTAAGAATCGATATTGGTTCGTAAAAATGAGAATCAGGGCCGGCGTTCCGCACACGCACATCACGCACTGCGCGTAGGGCACCAAGTGCTTGGGGGAGCACCAAAAAATCTGGGTCGTGAAAAATCATCACAATAGGCTACTAGTATAAATAAAAAATAAAATATGTCTAAAGCTTGTTAATATACAAAAGCAATACAAAAGTAATATAGGCCTAGACCAAATTAGTCGAGAAAAAGGTGAATCTCCTGTGCCAGTCTCCCTCTGGTGCCCCCCCTTCCCCACCTCCCAGTGGTCTGTTCGATTATGCCTCAATCAATGTCACATTTGGCAGACACCGACCTCAGACATGGCCTCGAAAAGGCACCAAGTGTCGGGGGCGGAAAAAAGGAAAAAGAGACAGCGAGATGATACTCGCGCGTCGCTTGCAGGTAAGACAATGTTTTAAATAAAAATGTTAGTTTTGTAGCGCGGGCGCCCTTGCGTCGTGTATGCATGTCCAGGGGGGCGTCGCTAGTAGTGCAAATGATCCGGGGCTTTTTTAGCCCTGCATGTTGAATCTTTTATTTTAACGGGGGTCCGGGGGTTTCTCGAATTTTGAAACTTGGGCTGTTTAAGATGCAGTTAGTTTGTTTGAGAAGAAAAGGAAGACCGCTTAGATACGTTTTTTTTCGTTGTTGTTCTATGCGGATAATTTTCAAGAGGTTCATAGGCCAAGGCCCAAGGGCGACATCTGTTGGTGAAACTGCAATTAGAAAAAAAAAACCACAATATCAGTGTTTGTATATTTTCATATTCACAGAGTTGTCAAATTATTAGGGCTGGGAAAAGATAAACGCATCCAAAATAAAAGTTTGTGTCTACATGATATATGTGTGTGTACTGTGTATAATTATTTTGTATATATAAATACACACACATATGCATGTATATATTTAAGAAATATTTGCATGTATATAATTATATATAATTTATATTATATATAAATTTAAATATTTTATATATAAATAACAAATATTTCTTAAATACATACATGCAAATGTGTATTTATATATATACAAAATAATTATACACAGTACACACATATATCATTCATGTTCCAAATCTGTGTTTTTAGTAATTGTGGTGGTTTTTGGTATTTATAATTTTAACCTTTATATTATTTATTTATTTTCATATTTGGTGCTATTGTTAATGTAAAATTATTTATTTGCAGCAGTTATTTTGGAAGTAAAGAGAACCTAACTAAGAAATTCTGAATGCTTGTTATTCCTGGGGTTGGTGGTTGGGAGTGGGGGGGCACCACCAAGCATTTGTGCTTAGGGCACCCAAATGGCTAGCGCAGGCCCTGATGAGAATCGATTAAAATCGAGAAATCTATATTTTTTACTCAGCCTAATATATATATAAATGTGTAATATTCCACACAATTTCTAGATCACTACTTAAATAAGCAGATTTGTGACACTGACAATGTGAACTTCTTTGTACGAAAGGTTTGACTTTAAAAAAAAAGAAAAATCATATTATTTTGTGTGTGGAGCAATGTTCAGCCTAGGGTATCTTAAAAGGTTAGTCTCGTTAGCTGTTTTCACAGGAGTTGAAATTCAGTTCCACCATTGAATAAGAGCAAGAGCTGCAAGTTGCAACATCTGGACAAGCAGCAGCCCATCATAGAGAGAAGAGGGGAGTAGCTGAACATCATAGTTCAAAACAGCATGGAGGATAGCCGGAGGGGAAGATGGTTTACACAGAAACATACTGGGAAAAAATAAGCCTCATATTTGTTTTACACACCCCTTTAGAAATGCCTCATCTACCAAGTTTGTTCATTGTGTATTAGTGTTAACCTGAAGCTGAAGTGGAAAAGTTTTGTTTTTAATTACTGTTGTTTCTCACAAACTTGTGCTTGAGATTGACAGAAGCAATTATAAATTGACTGACTTTAATATGTTGCACTGGCACAACAAGACAAACTCAATTAACCCATGCTATTATATTGTTTCTCTCCACGCAAAAACAGCCATTAACCGCATCCTCCCCTTTCGTAGACATCTTCAACAAGAATAAGTAGAAGGAGAGGGACGTGTTCATATCTCCTTATCTTATCATATGACTTTCAGCCTGGCAGGCAGGAATGCATGGCTTAACAGTAAAAGGGGGACAGAATGTATAAAAGATGAGGATATGGGTCATTTAAAGTGACTATCACTTGCTCTGCAGAATATCTCCGCTTATGAAATCCATTCATGTAGATAAAGTACGGTGGCCTCTGGAGAGTAGGGGACATTCTGCTTCCAGCGTCCTTCCTCTGAAGTCCCATAATGCATCTGCACTCTAAAAATTGACATCTCTCTCTGACCATATTTAAGCTAAGTGGATAAAATTGCACTCATTAGTCACAATTTCCTCAACAAAACCACAGTGCAGTCTTTTTCATTTGCATTTTTTTCATTTGATAAGCACTTGCGCAGATAAACCGCTAGACTTAGATCACTCTTTATAACAAGCTTCATTATGTGTTAGAGAACTTTCTGTTAGCAACTATCACATATTATCACATATTGGATTTGCAACAGGCTTTTTGTGCTATGATTTGACCGGCTAGCTCACATGTATTCGACGGTGGCCCCCCGCTATGCGCAAACTTCTCGTTAAGTGACGATTATCGTTTGTTTTCTAGCGGGTCTGTGTGTGTGTGTGTGAGAGAGAGAGAGAGATGCTCTAATGTTCTCTTCCAGGAGAGCAGTAACTTCAAACTTCAGTAGTTCACTAATGGCTCCAAATGAACCGTTCTTCTCTAGGCAAAGACATTAGGCTTGTCTGGTTGGCGTGCCCCACTCCCCATGGTGAAGAAGACCCTCTGTCGCTCTCCCGAGTGCTGGTCCTTCCCGTGAAGAGCCCCTGAGCCACACACAAACCTGCTTAATGATCTCTGCAATCACTCCTGGTACCTTAATTGGTCCATGGCGCATATTTCCCTTAATAGAGATTTTGTGAATAGACCCTTCACTCCTCAAGGGCAGGTTTGGAGTGTTTAACACTCTAGAAAGTGATTAATCTTTGCATCTGTTTAAGGGGAGAGTGAGCTCGATGGGAAGCCCTTTATAGATGTGGAGATGTCTGCTCTCTAGAGGACAGCCGGTTTGATCGAGACATCAGTTTTAAAACAGTAGTATAGTGGTGTATTTTAACATTCAACAATATGATTGGTTTATTAATGTGCTGATGAGTGTTGTGCTGGTTTATACCTGCATACGCTTTTGTCTTTGCTGGTCTGGTGGGTAAAATGAGGTATGACTGCATAATTCTCAAATTTGGGTTAGATTGTTATTTATAGTGGTTATTGTTTATGGTGTCACGCTTGGGTACTTTTGCTGTGATGTGAGTTTAATTTTAGTTTACAACTTTTTCAGATAATTTTTTTCCTCCATTTATTGCCCTCTATAAACCTATCTCTTTCAAAAAGTCGCAAAAAGGACAACTTTGTTTCTTTTGGGTGACACAAATAAATAAATATATATATATAGAATTTGTTTTGTCTTATTTTGATTGCTAATGTGCCAGTCGCTCTTTTCCATGAAACTATAATGAATTATGTCTGGAGCTTTAAAGCTTCAATAAGTATGTAACATGTCATAAAAATCAGTCCACACTACTATATTCTAAGTTTTCTGAAGCCATGCGTAGCTTGGGGTGAGGAAAAAAGTAATTTACTTAATTAATTGTGATGTTTTGACTATTTTTGTGAACAAAATCAACTAATTTATTGTAATAATCTGACTCAAACGAAGTCATGGGATTAAAATGTCCAATTTATATATACATAACATTTTTCAGTTAGCTATTTTTTTTAGTTTTTATAACAGTCTATGCACGGTCTCCATTTATATAACTAAGTAAACGTGTGTACATTATGACTGGTATGATACACAAAGCATCATTATCACCCTTATTTTATCCCTATAATGTATTTTGGATGGTTAAGGAAATTAATGTATTTGTTGAAATCAACAAATAAGGTTAAAGAAACCCGACTTTCATGAGGAGCTTGTTCCTTAGTTCTTCTGACTCATTTCAAGAACGGGAATGACATGTCAGAAAACATTTATGCTAAGCATCTGCTTTGGACCAACAGTCAGGCTGCAGGCAAAAATTAAGGAAGCAGATATATAAATAAATAAGCAGTAATGGTCAGAGGGCATATGGAAAGTCATTGGGAAGACACTGTTGACTGAGCAGGACGTTGCATTGCCAGGGAACGTCACTTGGCAGCCTGAGGTGATGTCAGCTGTCAGTTTATCCAGACTGTGCTGTGCTGTGCACATGTCCACAAGGTTGATTGTCAAAAATAAAAGGAAATAACATCATCGGGTCAAACAGACGGATGAATAACTTTAATTGGAATGTTTTGTCACCAGTAAGTGTGCTGGAACCCTGCACCCTACGTGTGTGTGCGTGTGTATTTGCACTTTGCATTACCCCAGAATATCAAACCATTACTACAGTTGCTGTACATTAATCTCTCCCAATAATTTGGTCAAATTGATATAACATTTCAGAATGTATTTTGCATTAAAATTGCGTGTATTTTATTTGTAATATATGTACTAGTGATACATGCTCATGTTAAACATTGGCAATTTGTCTGTGAAGAGTAACTGACCTAAACCATGCATTTTTAGACCTTGCATTAAGCATGAAAAGCAATACTATCCACTATAGCTTGAGAAGCCTCTACAAAGGTCCATTGTGCACAAGGGTGTTTTCATGCGTTACGCTGAATGGCGGTATGAAATCAATGGGTAAGCAGCACATAAGGCATTCACAGTGTTTTTGTCAGATCAGAGGCGTCCCTTTCAGAGACACTGGGCCACTTATCTTTTACACATCATAAAACCAGCTGCAGTGAAAAGAGCGCATTCAGCACTCAGTACTTCATCCAACACAATGAGACTTTGTAAGTAGAGAGCTGTAAATTGGAACTTTTAGAGATGCTTTTCGAGCACCATTGCCACTGCAAAATAAGGGCTTTTAGATTTTTTTTACCTCAGTTTTTCAGGCTCCTCAGGTAGCCTATGTTTTTCCTATCTTGTATTATGAAAGGAAAATGTCCACTCAGAGGGAAAAAAAGAGACCGATGGAGATAAAAGATTTGACACGCTTCCAAATTTATGACTTGTATAAATTGTCTGTTATTTCATTTGCAGCTAATGAGAGGATGTGATGATATTGCAGTCAACAAATGACAGACCTAATGTCACTTCCAATCCATTATAAAAAGAAAAATTCCCTTAGTTTGAAGAAAGGATGAAAAGGTAACGAAGGTCACCTGAATCAAAATATAAATATTGAATTTCTTGCAAGATTGATCAATGTGCAAGCAAGATACTTTTTTTCTCCTTTCTTTGTTGTTCCAAACCAGTATGCTGTTATTGTCTCTGTGAAACACAAAAAGAGATTTTTGAAGCCTATGTTACTAATGTCCAACATGACCAAACATGATGTCTAACCTGCTGTCTGTCTGTCTATCCGTCTATCTATCCGTCTATCTGTCTGTCTAATATAGTACAAGTCATATGGGGTACTTTTATATCGCTTTTTGGAGCTTGATAGCTTGTGGGGAAAAATGCATGAAGAAATTATTCAGAATTCTCTTTTGTGCTCCACAGAAAAAAATAACAGCATATCCTATATTTGGAGTGTGTGAAGGGAAGTAAGTAATGACAGAACTTTGCTTTTTAGCTGAGATATCTCTTTAAGGTGTGTGAGGGGTGTTTATTTATTGGTCTATATTTAGCTTAATCAGTGGTGAAAGAGACAGGAAAGACAAAGACAGGAAGACAGTGAGTAATAAGGAGAATCTGAGGGAGGGGGAGAGCAGACAATGGGGCCGTTAGGTGGGTGCTATCAGGTACCTGGCTTCTCCCTTTTCTCAGCAGTATCAATCTGTTAGGGCAGCTTGGGGGGGATCAGCTGGCTCCCTGCACCGTCTGCACGGCGAGACTGTCTTAATACACGCTGGGCTGGGACATAACTTATCATAGTGATGTTAGAAGTCAAGATAAGGGTCCTCAAAACAACTGTGTTTTACTGATAAGCCAGCCAATCCATTTAAAAGAAATTTCAATCATTCCACAGATGCATGCAGAGCAACAGACATGCTGGGCTCAAGGAATTAGAGTAAAAACAAAAAAAAAAAATCATCCGAAACATAATCCACGTGTCTGGTTTTTAATAAATTACTTAATGCACGTTGGCCTCAGATTAACACTGTGTGCAAAATGTGTATAATTTTCTTTTGAAAAGCTGCAACGTTTGAGTCAGGCACTACAGTGCGAATGTCAGAGTCTTGACGCAGACGGGAGAAGCCCGTGATCTTTTGACAGCGTTCTCTACCTGATGACATTCTCCAGAGGGCTATCCGTACTCCCAGACCATCTGTGGATGCAGTAAGTGAAACCACCTAAGGCTCTGGATTAGCATTGCAGCGTTCCTCTCTCCTGTCTCTTCCCAAGACACATCTTCCACACTCGTATTCATCACCATTCACTGGCTTGTCCAGGCTTACATGCTCTGGGCATACAAAAGCCTGCTGTCACCTTCCTTCCAGCTCAAGCACCTTTACCTATTCAAATAAGAAAAATAAACAGATAAATAAACCGTTTATTCCCTGAAGGGATGAATGCAATGTTTGATGCACTTCAAAAGACTTCCACTGATGTGCATTCAGAGGAGTTAATCAAAACGAATTATCCATGTGATAAACAGCCATGTGCTTTGGAACACAATCAACCAATAAGACCACACTGGCATGTATTGAATTCACCAGCCGCCACAGTTCCGTTTTTTTTAAATTCGTCATTGATTGAGATTGTGTTTTTCTAAACAATGCAAATAATGCACTGAATATGTATGAACATAACAGCAGAAAATATGATGTGTTTGAAAAGCAAGGAGTCTGCGGACACAAGCAATCACTCACATCCACAAATGGTTTATTTCTGATGCCATCTTAAACTTTAAGCTTTCCATCGTTTTATCATTTTAAATCAAAATGACTTTCAATACACATGAGGGGGTTCGGGAAAAAATCTAAATAAATAAATCAAAGCGCATTCACCCCCTCCTCCACTCAGTATGTATTGGCAGTGACAGGGGGTCATACAATATTCCAGCTCTAAATCTGCTGACATAAGAGCGGTATAAATCAAAGACATTATTGCACCTTAGTGCCCAAGGCTCCGAGGCATTTCTCATTCTCAAGGCCAGAGAGAGCCAAAAGACCATTTGCACATTCAAAGCTGATGAGAGTGGACAGAACAAAAGACCAGGCTTTTTAATAAGGAAACAAATAGGATTTTTATCAGCTCGGAGTGTCAGATGAACTGAGTTTGTGGATAAAAATGGAGCTTGTCTGGCAGTATAACAACCCGAGTCCTCGCAGTGACACTGGCTTCAGAGACTAATGTATATGCTATTGCAAATCTATTGCTGACTCCTCTGACATTTCCGATCTCTGATATACGGAGGATAGAAACTTCATCATTTGATTTATGATAAATTATTGTTAAATCTGATTGAGTTAGTGAAGCTTCATTCTGCCATTTCCTTTTTCTATTTTTATTTTATCTCATCCATTTGGTAACATTTCAGTTGAGGTGCCAGGTATGTATATGAATCTTTTTTTTAATGACGTTGTTACTGATTTACAGCACCAGAAGATAAAACCGGCTGCCTAATTTGTAGTATCTTCACTTCGTCTTTCAGGCAGCCCCCGATTTCACATATTTTCTAGCTATTGATTCTTTATTTTTCAGCATTTACTTTGATACCTCATTATAAACCTTTACACTCGTACCAAAAAATCCCTGCAGGGAGGAAACTCACTTGTTTAAGGCCAGGGGCTGACAAAAATTTATATTTTTGGTCATCAGATGTTCGGAACAGGAAAAAGTGCACAAAAGCCAAGGTCGTAAACACAGTGTGTTTCCTTTCCCCAGGTAACAATTATTTAATGTTTGCCTCACCCGTTCAACCGTTTCCCTTAAATGTCATCATAGCCAAAATATGTGGGACTTTAATCTTAATATCACCATACCGGCATTCTGTTCCCTTAATGATAATGCTAGCACACTGTTAGACTTTGCCGTAATTTTACAGTTACTTACCGCAAAAAAGCCCAGTAAAATACCATTTATATTATTTACGGTTAACTACTGTAATATGCACTGCATTGTGGGTATTTTTAATTAAATTTACAGTAACTTACTGTATATGGGTATTTGCAGTACTTTACTGTTTATGCAAAAGCAGTAGTGCTACTGTAAATGCATCTCTGCATTATATATGAATGGGCATATAAGCACTGTACAATTAAGGTGTAATCATTGCCTTATAATTCATGGGATGACTGCACTTTTGTTCATTGTGTACACAACTTGTATTACTTATAGGGCTATATGCATATTGTATTTATGTTTTAGGCATATTAAAATGTCATATGATAATGTTTTATAGTTTTTTCCCCCCATCTTGTTCTGCAGATGAAAATCATGAATCTGCATTCTCATTTATAAGCTATATGCACACGCTGAAAGTTAAATAAAAAAATAAAATAAAAACACATGAATGGAAAGATTTCAAATGAGTTCTTAGTGAGAGACCAGAGTAATTTTTATATTAGCATTTTCTCCAATAAATATATAAATTTTTTTAAATCCACAACTGGTTCCCATCTACCATCTATGGTTCCCATACAGGCAATCATTTTTTTTTTTTTTTTTTTTTTTTTATGCCAGGTAAAACAGCACACGTGTGGTGATATAAATGTATTTTTTCATTATTTTAAATTATATATATATATATATATATATATATATATATATAAACTTTGCTTACACCTCACAAAATTTAAATTGTTGCCCTCGTGCAAAGCCCGCGACAACCTGCAGAATGTAAACTGAGGTTTGTTGTGTGACGTCACGTGTCGAGAGTGCGCGCTCATAACGGACGTCCCTGCTGAGAGTGGATCGCATCGCTAGACGCCAGCTGTGAGTTTTTCGGAGGTAAGTACTTTTTACTGAACAAATTCTTTTATACATTACTTTTACAAAGTAAACCATTACCAATATCAATTAAATATAGCTAAATGTATAAAGTATGGCTATTACAGGAGAATCTGAAGGAACTTTCCTCAAAAACCGCCATTTTCATATCCCATTAACTTAAATGTCATAGAATTGACTGACTGCCTTTTCCAGTAACGTTAGATGGACCCAATCTAGTATTTACACAAACAATGGTTTCCCGTCTTTTTTACGACCAGATATGGCATATTTTACTCGTCAGTTAAATGTGTGTGGTGTTTAGGACCTAACGTTAGGCCTTGCGCGTTTTCTCAAAGGCACTCTCTCGCGCTCTCTCATAACAAAGTGTACACGATGTAAGAGATGTGACGGCTACATACATATACATTCTGGATTCACTCTGCACATAACAGAAATATGACATGTTAAAATAGTAACGAATTTAAAGCAATGTAATGGCAGACTAATAGATTAATAGAAAAATATTCATTGCAACATATTTTAGAAATTCTATGTCAATTATTGGTAAAACTGTAATCTGATTGACTGTGTAAGTGATCAATCTAGCAGTCATCCTAGATCTGTGATTTATCATGTTTATAACATATAGTCATATTAGCCAATAATCATAATGAAAAATAATGTTTCTTCTTTTTCTCTCTTTTCCCTGTGTCAACAGGAGCTAACTACAGCTCAAAGGCTCTTTTAAGAGCCACAGCACTGAGCATCTTTGGCTTTGTAAGTATATGTTTTGACTAACTATCAGATGCATTATGTGATTAACATTGTAATGCATAACTTGCAAGGGCTCTACGCTTACATTTATTTTTAGGAGCACTTGTGTGAAACATTTCTGATTATTTTCAGTTGTACACTTTTTTTTCCAGGATTCTTTGAATAGAAAGTTCAAAAGAACAGCATTTAAGTTATCTGAAATAGAAAGTACTACTGTTCAGTCAATAATTATTATAATTTTTTTGGTTGTTGAATGAAATTAATACTTTTATTCAGCAAGGATGCATTATATTGACCAAAAGTGACAGTACAAATATTTGTAATGCTACAAAAGCTTTATATTTCAGATTTAAGTTTTAAGGGCTATTAGGTTACTCA